>NC_135217.1:27662310-27907310 GCF_052324685.1 Brachyhypopomus gauderio
CTTGGTTTTTACTGTATTCACTGTTTGCAGGGACGACCTAGCTATAGTTCCACATCTCCAACAACATACACATTGTTCAGTGATGTACAATACTCTGCAATTTATAGATACAGATGAGGAACACCACTGTTCCCAGCTCAGCTCTCCTGGACTCCCAGTCCAGCATTTTTGTTCTGTTTCAGTTTTCTAAATCAGCTATTCGTATATCCTTACCTCACCCAGGTGTGCTGGGAATAAAACCTGTGAGGTAGCTGGGAGCCTTTAGGGACTGGTTACAGAATCACTGCTGTAGCTGAAACACACAACTGTGCAGCTTCCTCGAACACAGAATTCATTCATGAAATTGTCTTAAGAATTTGAGTACATTTAACCTATTTGGAAACTACAGGTTTAACTACTCAATAATAAAGTTCAGTTTATTATTCTAGCATTGCCACTTTCATGCTAACTGTGAAAAGCTTGTCTCTGCTAATTTTTCTACCTCTCTGGTTGCTAAGTTACTGGCTGCACAATGATAGCAAGTAACAGTCTTTTTACCCATTCAGAGATCAGTAGGCCTATAGTAATTTGAAAATGAGTAATGTAAAATTATAAATTAACAAGATGTTTCGAAGGATCACAGGCCCATACAAAAAAGCATGTTGTACATTATATTTATTAAGTATACTTTATTTAGTATATAGTAAATATCTTGATTTAGTTAAGAAATTCTCAATCATATTTACTTTATTACATTATGTTGTCTATTATTTTCTAAATCCAATTATCTTAATAGTTTGATCTTATTTACTTTACTTCTTATTATCTTATTTACTTTACCTTTTTTACTTTTTATGTTTGTCACGGTGAGGGGGCCGGGTCGCCACCAGAGGGCGCGCATCCCGGCCAGCAGCCAATCCCAGCACACACCCCCGCGCACGCAACCACTCCCACAGTCACAATCACCATCATACTGAGCACCTGTTTCTTGTTTACTTTGCTCTTCTTAAGCCCGCAGGTCGTCTGGTCCAGTGCTGCACATTGCCGCCATATGAGTGTCTCTGGTTTCTGCGTGTCAGTCACTGCGTTCCCTACCTGCGTGCGCGCTACGAGCTTTACTTTGCAACACTTGCAGTGTATGCATTACGAGCCTTACTAGTGTTAGCTACGAGCTTTACCTTGCATCTCTTATAGTGTGTGCGCTAAGAGCTTTACTGGTGTGCGCTACGAGCTTTACCTTGCATCACTTACAGTGTGCGCTAAGAGCTTTACTGGTTTGGTTGCCATGGACAATAAACATCCTTCTGTTCAACCCCCGTCTCCAGCTGCCTCTGTCCCGACGCCTCCGGCGTCACAGAATGTGCAGCCTGGAGCAGCCGGAGGCGAGGGCACCTCCGCTATAGAGGTATTGGCCCACCAAGGCATCGCCCTGGGTAGACAACAGCAGGAGCTCCAGGAACTCCGCGCAATGGTAACCACTCTGACGAGCTGTATCCAAGCGTTGTCAGCGCAGACGTCCACACCCTCTCCGAGACCGCGGACACCGATTCCTCCTCCTGAGCCTTACATCGGGGATCCGGAACGCTGCGAGGGCTTCCTGGTCCAGTGCAAACTATATTTCACCAGCATGCCCCACCTCGTGGATGTGGAGAAAGTCGCCTTCATGGTGAACCGACTGCAGGGCAAGGCACTGGACTGGGGAGCAGCCCAGGTCAGCGCAGAGAAACCCTGTACCCGCAGCTACGACCAGTATGTTCACGAACTGCGGGCGGTGTTCAACCACCCTAGCCGCGGGAGGGTTTGTGGTCAGAGCCTGTTGCAGCTACGTCAGGGTAACCGTAGCGCTGCTGACTACGCCCTGGAGTTCCAGTCACCATACACGTTCAGGGCCGAAGGGAACATATCAGTTTTTATGTAATCCCTTCCACACGCTATTCAATCACGTTAGGTCTCCCCTGGTTTAAGCTCCACAACCCCGTCATCGACTGGTCCACGGGTAAGCTGCTAAAGTGGGTAGCGCCCCTACAGGGCACCCGGTCTCGTTGAGAGCCCTAACATCAGCTCCACCCCAGTCATTCCCGCTCCGTACCGTGATCTAGCGGAGGTGTTCAGCGCTGCCAAGGCTACCCAGTTACCACCCCACCGACCCTGGGACTGTCACATCACCCTCAAGGCACCCTCGAGGAGAACACGGTCATCATGGTGGTGATAGATCAGTTCTCGAAGATGGTTCGCTTCCTCCCCCTGCGGGGCCTGCCCACCGCGTTGGAGACTGCGGATCTCTTGTTTCGGCACATGTTCCGGAAGTTCGGTCTGCCTGAGGATATCGTGTCGGACAGGGGACTGCAGTTCACCTCGCGTGTGTGGCGGGAGTTCCTGTCCAAGCTCAACATCACGGTTAGCCTAACCTCTGGTTACCATCCGCAGGCTAACGGACAGGTGGAGCGCGCAAACCAGGAAGTGGGAAAGTTCCTGCGCGCTTACTGCAGCGAGCACGTGGACAATGGTGCGCCCTTCTGCCCTGGGGCCGAGTACGCACAGAACTCCCTCACACATTCCAGCACGGGGATGACACCGTTCGAGTGCGTGCTCGGTCGCCAGCCGCTGCTCTATCCTTGGAATGCCGCGTCCTCAGACCAGCCCATCGTCGAGGAGTGGTGTAAGAGGAGCGAGCGGGTGTGGGAGGACACCCATCAGCGGCTGAGGGAGGCGATCCGGCGATTCAAAAGGAAAGCCGACCGTCGGAGGGGAGAGGCCCCATCTTATCAGGTAGGGAATAAGGTGTGGGTCTCTACCGAAGATGGATGCCTGGGCAGGAGAGGTAAACTGGGGGAGAGATATGCCGGCCCGTACGTCATCTTGAGGCGGCTTAACCCAGTTACTTATCGCATCAGTCTGCCCGAAGACAGACGTGTGTCGCGTGCGTTTCATGTGTCCGCTCTCAAGCCATACAGAGCAGGTGCATTGGAGGAGGCCTCGACGTCACGGCCGCCCTCGCCGCTGCAGTTGTCGGACGGACCCGCGTACCTCGTGGAGAGGTTACTGGACTCGAGGCGCAGAAAAGGTGGTTTACAGTACCTGGTGGACTGGGTCGGATACACAACTATACAGGGATGTGTAGCATACTTTTCACTATTAGTTTACTATTTAGGTATTAAACTAAATTGGCAAAACAACAATACTTGTCAGTGATTTTAATATTAAAGTCAGCAACACATTCATCATGTCCACTGCACATAAACACCCTACTTCTTGCATCTTGTGACAACATGGCTGAGTTCAAAATGTGTGAAGTTTACATGAATGCATGACTGCTACACTGGGTGGTGTTGCTGCTACCTTCAAAACAGTATGACTGCAAAATATCTCACCCCACACTTAGCTGGAAGACATGTTGGGAAAGTCCATAGTGTACCACCAAAATATCTCACCCCACACTTAGCTGGAAGACATGTTGGGAAAGTCTATAGTGTACCACCAAGATATCTCACCCAACACTTAGCTGGAAGACATGTTGGGAAAGTCCATAGTGTACCACCAAGATATCTCACCCCACACTTAGCTGGAAGACATGTTGGGAAAGTCCATAGTGTACCACCAAAACATCTCACCCAACACTTAGCTGGAAGACATGTTGGGAAAGTCCATAGTGTACCACCAAGATATCTCACCCCACACTTAGCTGGAAGACATGTTGGGAAAGTCCATAGTGTACCACCAAGATATCTCACCCAACACTTAGCTGGAAGACATGTTGGGAAAGTCCATAGTGTACCACCAAAATATCTCACCCAACACTTAGCTGGAAGACATGTTGGGAAAGTCCATAGTGTACCACCAAAATATCTCACCCAACACTTAGCTGGAAGACATGTTGGGAAAGTCCATAGTGTACCACCAAAATATCTCACCCAACACTTAGCTGGAAGACATGTTGGGAAAGTCCATAGTGTACCACCAAGATATCTCACCCCACACTTAGCTGGAAGACATGTTGGGAAAGTCCATAGTGTTCCACCAAAATATCTCACCCAACACTTAACTGGAAGACATGTTGGGAAAGTCCATAGTGTACCACCAAAATATCTCACCCAACACTTAGCTGGAAGACATGTTGGGAAAGTCCATAGTGTACCACCAAAATCTGAGAATGGCTTCGGATACTTTAAAAAGTAAAAAAAAAAACATTTATTTTACTAACATCATAAAGAAACTATTTTGAAGTAACTTTCATTTCATGACATAAGTCTGTATTTACATATTTACTGTAACGTGAGGGGTAGGGATGATGCCAAGGCGTTGCTGAACAGGCAGAACGTTTATTATGAACAGTGCGTTTAGCGCTTAGCAAAACCACCAAGACATAACACAACACGCAGGGGCTGCTTGGACAACAACGAGCGGCAAGCACATCAACACACATTAAATACTTTTAAAATAAACAAGGATCAAGTGCAACACATATCGCTAACACAAGGAACAGATGCGATGGATGAATACACCCAGACACCAAACCACGCCCACAAACACACCCAGACACCAAACCACACCCACAAACACACCCAGACACCAAACCACACCCACAAACACACAGACATAGACGGCCCGATGGAGGAGTCAGGAGCGGACCATGACATTTACACTTAGTCACACCTGTTTCAACCCAGGTTTCGTATGAAATGAAATCAAATAGTAAACATCTATACACTGCTTCAATTAAAGTCTTTGAAGCATTCTGGAGGTCTGACAGGAATCTCAGGGGATTTGATGAGTTGTAAAGTGCTTCTTCCCCATTGATTTAACTTTTGAGTCACATTCAGTGTTGATCCCCAGGAAACCCGTACAGCAAAATACAGGCTATGAAATTATATTGTTTAGTACTCATTAACAGATTACAGTTTGTTCATAAGAATTTGTACTGCCTATGCTGACTCCCCACCTGACTGCCATGTATTTCAAAACTAAGCTTAGCAGTCTTGAAACATCGAATATAAATTATACCTCATGTTCTCCCTGTCTCTGCTCTGACAGAAAATGCTTATTTTGTGACAATAATGCAAGGGTAGTACGATTAAGTTTAGTTTTGACCATCATATGAAGGCAACTTAATCATCTTCTATTGTTTTACTATTCTCTATTTTTTTTATTTGTAAAATGCAATATATATGCTACTATTTTAACTAAATTAAAATGAAGTACGGTACTTAAACACACAAAATAACCAAATCAAATTTGGTCCCGATTAATGTTAACCATTACGTTGAACAAAGCTTTTATAAGCAAACTGCACAATCTGCTGACATATCTTCTAACTTAAACTTAATCCATCCATAAAATTTTTATTTTGCTAATGTGTGGACTTGCAAGTTGGGCAAGCAGCTACCTGATGGAACGTTAGCGAGCCATGTTTGCTATAATTATTCATTTCAGTTGTATTATTTGTTGTTGTTGTATGTATTTATCTATATGGAAAATAATGAAACATCAGCACAGAAATGCCACTTCAATAATGAACATGATAAAAAATAAAAATGTCCATTTACATACCCACAATGACATACTTCAGTTTGTAAATTATCTGTCAATCTTGAGAATTGAATTGTAAAGTAAATTATTCTTAAATTTAGGATACATTTTTACTCTTGACATTACATTATACACATAAAATCCACAAAACCTACTCATGAGTAAGAACATTTGTTGTCTTTATGCATAATGAATGCATGTAATCTGAATGTATACTTACTTATTCTTAGTTTAAAATAAGTTTACGGCTAGTACACTTGAAGAAAACTATGTCTGATATGTCCACTCATTAAATCTGCCCCATCCACTACCCAGAAACCCCAGGCAGAAGCTGGGGCCTGTGCACGATGGTGTGACACAGGAAGAAGCTGGTAAGTGGGCAGGAAACACTCATAGCTGCTCTGCCCACACGGGTCAACTCTTGGGGCTGTTTCATGAAACACTCAGTTAGGGTCCAGGGAAATGTGTGTTGAATACAGGCCTGTGCTTAATCCCTTCAGCTTAATGTTGGCTAAATGTGTTACCTGATTTTTGAAAGCATGAAATCTAAGAGGAGCCGGTTGCTATTATGCAAATCAGGTGATGGTCGGTTCCCACTGGCTTTTACACACATTATCACTAGTTCTTATAGCTCTGGCTGGAACAGAGTGAGTCCCACAAAATGGATTTTGATCACCTTTGTGGTGTGTCTTGTACATTTATACAGAATCCAGTTGATGTTTACTGTGGTCATCTTAAAAGAAGGACAGTTTTGTTTTGATTCATGTCTGGATTCTTCAGCAGTGTATGTAGCTGCGATTACTCTCATGATTGTACACATGCTAACTTGGGTTAGCAGTAGAAAATATTAATATTTTATTTTAAAAGAAACTTTTTCTGTATTCAGCTTCTTTTTAGTGTACACTATGCACAGTTGGCTGCTGTTTCTCACCAGTGTGGTGACTTGATGTAAAAGCATTGTGTAGAGTGTTGACTGTAAAGCATAGCAGAGTACTGAGAATGGTGCTGTACAAATATAACTAATAATAATAATCTTTTGCTTTTTTATATTTTATTATATTATTTAATTGTTGGCAAAGGAGTTAGATAACATGACAGTTGTCTTTTACATATCTAATATCTTAAAAAGAAACACTATTGTATGTAGTAGAATTGGCACGGTATGGCGGGCCCCTACTGGTCGCCTCCGTCTACTGCAGCAGTTGTGATGTTGTTGTGTGCGTCCCTCAGGTGGGCGGAGCCCGCGATCCGTCTCACCTGAGGGTCGTTTGTTTGTCTATATATGTCTTGTCTTTGTACCAGTTGACCGCTGGTTATTATATCCTTCATTTGGATCAACGTCACAGGTTTTAGGTTTGCGCACATTTCTATTAAACCTTTCATTGTCCCTGAGACTTGGCGTGATCGCTTCCATTTTATTTCGCTCACCCTGCCCGTCACAAGAATATGGTGGTAGATGCAGTCAGAGGGTGAATATGATATATAAATACGATTAAGATAATCAGAAATTAACCTGTCTTCAAGTCCTCTTGAATGATAATTAATGAATCAATGAATTTGAATGACAATCATCATCACCGTCACTGCCATCAGCTTTCTGGGATCATTACTGCATTACATTCTATGGTCATTGTTAACACACTGCAGCATGCGAGACGTGTGTAGCCTGCTGATTCTGGCCCTAGAGGTTGGGGTTCTGGATACTGTTCTTCGTTATGAAGATGCGCTGAGTCATCATGATCACTTTGGCTCAGAGAACAGATTGAATACAGATTGGCTTCCACCAGGAGCTGCTTTTTTGATTGACATATAAAGAGGTGGGGGGGTGTAGAGTTTTTGTTGAAAAGCGTAATGACATTGAATCAAGGATGGCATCAGTGATTGTAATCAGCTCATGTAATATCATAAATACTTTTGTGTCAGTCGATCTTATTGAATTATAAACGAAGAGTGCTCGTTCTTGTTAACAAGAACTTGACTCTTGCCTAAAACTGTATTCATCTTCTCTCATCCATTTCACAGCTCTGAGAACCAGCCGTCACTACTGTCAAAGGCAGTATGCTCCTCTGAGCTTAGCAGTGTGGTGTGGGGGTTTGTGTGTGCATTACGGACTGATCCCCGGTGACCTCTGACATGAGACGTGCATCAAAGAGTAAAATGGTGAAAGCCATGGAGAGACTCTGAGCGCCTCTGTGACCATCTCCAGCAGCCTATAGCAGAATGTGATATCCTGTGAGGAGCTGCAGTCTGACTCGTACTCACTCCTGGAGATCTTTAATCTGTCATGTACTGTCGTCCCAATCTTGGCACCTCACCTGCCCTTTTAATCTTCTTTTACCGTTTGGCTGAAACAAAATCTCTGACATAGGATACAAGCACACCGTAGCATGTATTGTGCAAACAGGTATTTTTATTTATTTCTTTTGTGTGTGTGTGTGTGAGTGTGAGTGTGTGATTTTGTTTAATTTTCATCACAAACTCAAATATTTCTGTTTTTAGTGCAGAATTTAATCAAATGACTCTTATACCTCTTTCCATCAGCAGTTTGTGTCTGTCACTGACCTTCATTAAAAACCATAACTGATTTGGTTGGGTGGCAGCTGATGTAGCAGAGGAAGGAGGTTTGGGCATCAAGCTAAGAAAAAGACAATTGTGAGCTTTGAATACCAAGACTGATCTCGCATGACTGGTGGCAATTCTGCTCTGAGATGGCAGTTCTAGGCTGGGGCATTAATATTTCAATATTAGAGAAATTCAGCTATATTTTATTTGGGTGGTGGGTGTGGGTTCTCAGCTGGTATGTTTATGAGGCATGGCAGCATTTATGGAGCTATTACACGTGTCATTGACACCACTGGGTTGAGAAAAGTCAACCACCCAAAAATATTATCCAGTAGTGATCCTGTGTTCAGAAACTGACCATTAATGAGGGCTAGAGGGTGTCAAAAACAAGTGGTACATTACGGTACATGTAAACCTACAATGATTTCCTGGTAAAATACACAGCTACTGTGTTTTTGCAGTTTGTCTGGAACCTATAATTAATGCATCAGGCCTTCAGCACCAAACAGCAGTAGGGCAACATCCTAATATTGAACAAATTCCAAAACTGTGTTTTTTTTAGGCAATTATTCATAAATGGCACTATAATTCCAATATTGTCAGGCATTCTTAAGGAATGGTGACACACAAATTGATGATTTGACAGGGCTGCCCTGCGCAGTATAACAATGAGGGTGCATTCAGTATTCCTCACATGTCTCTTTAACAGCAGGCTAGTGTCAGAATGGTGTTATCAGTGGCTCTCAGTCTCTACAGCCCTTCTTTCTCACTCCATTGTGGAGGCTGCTGCCATGTGCCGCTAATTGAATGTGTGCACACAGCACGGTAGCGGAAGGCCCAGTGGTGCATGTCCTCGAGAGAGAGAGAGGGGAACAGTAGGGTCGACAGCCTAAAGCTTAACGTACATTCTTTGTATTCCTTGCGACTCGTTGTAAACAGGGCCATGGAAGTGAAGCTCTTGCCGCTCGTCCAGAGCAGGACGGAGATTGCCGAAGCACACCACCCAGTAAAGGGGTGGGTGGCGCAAAATTTTATTTCCACATTTTTCCTCTACATTCCAGATTTGTGCCTGGATGTTAGGTGTATTATCTTTTCTTATTTGTTTTTTTGTTTTGTTTTTGTAGAACGACGAGGCTAATATAGATAATGTAATTAAACATTTACAGAAAGGATTCCTGGTGAAATGGATGTCTATTTCTGGTTATCTATAGTAACTTATAAATTCCAGTGCAAAACGTAAATGGAAAGTATCGGATGCCAAACAGACCTTGCCTGACTGGGTCTATTTGGGCTAAAATTAAAATAGTTTAAATCTGACTTGTCACTAAATCATCCATATGGTGTTCCCATAGGGTAGCTGTGCATATAAAGACTATTCATACATGTTTGTTTACATTTGAAACCAGTTGTTAGTTCTATATTTTAGTGCTGTCTCATTAGTTTTTATACGTGCGCCTGCATGTGCACTTGCATGGCGTTGCCAACGTGGTGATCCTGCCAGCATCCCAGTCTACGCTCGGGGCCTGGCACTCCGCCCAGCCAGGTGGCGCTGTGCACGCTTCAAGGGTGTCCTCATTTCTTCATCATTCTTCTTCATGCCCAACTAGCACTAGTCCTCTGGAGGCCACCCTTTCTGTCTGCTCCTCCCACTTTCTTCACTTTATATGTTTACTACACACATGTCAGTGTTCTACTCTTCATATTCACAACTTCATTGCTGAAGTTATTATTTAAGTATTCCCTGTTTCACGTCTGCTAACACATCCCATTCAGCACATCACTATAATGAGCATGCCCTTAATTAGCTGAGACAGGTCCCTTATAAGATTTAAAGTACAAACATGGACAGTCATACAGATTAGAATTTAGCGATTAAGAACCACTGCAGTTATGCAGTCCATGGTTTGTTGGCCATAAGGTATGTAGGTTTTAATATACAGTATCTACCCATCTGTTTGATTGGTATCAGCATAAGTATTCTATGCTCTGATGTGTGATGTATTCTACTGTGTTCAGTTTAATGTATAGCATGCAACACTGGCGTAAACCACCATGAATAAAAAACATCTTTATCTTTCATGAAAATTTGGTGAGGTCAGGTTGAGTGAGCAAATGTTTCAATCTATGTAACTATGGTACCGATGTTACCCACAATTAGCATGTCAGTTCATCGTGCAGATGATGTAAGAACTATGATGTCACACTGCTTGATTAGTTCATTTAGATGAGATTCCAGTTTGAAATCACTTTTAACTAACATAATCTCGTACTCTTACTCACTTTGAAATGAGTAAGAGTACAAATGAATGTGCTTGTTGCATGTCCATGGACATCATTACAGTTGCCCTCCACTTTAATATGTGTAAATGTCATAAGTAATGATGTGCTCTGCTCATAGCTGAGGAAAGGTCAGAACTCACCATCACTGGTTTGGTGTCCAGTCAGGAATTCATTTCAACTGCTGCAACACATAGACCTCCCTCTCCTCTAAACACAGCATGTGAAGTTAGGCACCATTAGCAATGTGGACCAAGATTCATTTAGACCTATAGCAGCTGTGTAAGGATGTGCTTGACACACAGACACACATAAATAAATAAGTTAATAAAACATTTTATTCATATTATTCCAGTAAAGTAGATATTTTGCTTTTTTTTTAATTCATCACAATGCTCTTACCCAACACAGCGATAGTTTTGGAGATCCGTATAGCAAATGGTTGTGCTGAAGACTGTATATTAGTACTCTAACAGAACCCTAATAGATTAAATAGAGGTCTATTAGATTTATTTATTATTTATTATTCTGTCTTTTATATTGTTATCTAGTTTCATCACTCATTAGTTGTACATGCATTATGTTATTTCATGCAAATCGATGATTGACGTATGGTATTTGAATTCTTACTGGTTTCATACGCTGATGCAAGCTTTTGGATATCTTTTTGGTATCTTCTCAATGTGTATCTTCTCAAATAGTAGGAGAAATGTAAGTCAAAATGCAGCATCTTGTGTTCACAGAAGTCCTTCTGTTCCCAGAGTGCATCTGAGTTCCATTGCACTACAAATATTTCAGATGTCTGCAGTGACTGTATAAGGTGATTCTGAGAGTGCCATCTCCCCTTATTTCCCAGATAGCACATACTGCTGCTGGTGCTGGTGGTGTTACACAAGACAGTCAGCCTGAAGATGAGCAACACGACTGTATGAATTGGAACAGTTTGAACAGTGGTACAATAAATCTAAGGCCCAGTCTTCTGGTGTTTGGATAAACAAAACTGCACCAGTGTGGTAAAATGATGTCACGCATGCATGGCTTAAACATGTACTTCATCCGGACATTGTGGCTTTGCTATGAGCAGTGGGAGTGTTTTAGGAATCTGTTGTGCCACATCATGTCTGTCCTGTGCTGAGTGTGAGTGAGAAGGTGTTAGAGTTGCACATCTTCCTTCGATGTGGGTGAGTAATTGTATGCTAATAAGCACAGTCAGACAAAGTGAAAAAGCGGAAAGAGAGGAAGAGAGGAAAGGCAACATTTGTACAATTGCCCAGGCTCACATCTTCAACGGTAACCATGGAAATAATTATAGAGGAGACGCAGACTGTTTGAGGGAAAGAAAAGAGGAAGAGTTGAGAAGGAGGAGTGAGAGAATGTGAGTGGTTAGAGGATGAGAGAAGATCTGCGTGACTTTTGGAACCTATATTGCTATAAATGTCATTATGGCCGTACTTATGAAAGGGTGGTTGCATCTTAGTGTAGTTTATGTGTATATGACCGTAAAATACATTATGCACTTAGATTTGGATGGAATAGCCTAGATTTTGTGTTAACCTACATTACAACATTCCTCATAGATTTTTAAATAACAGCAGGCTGCAGTTGTAGACTATAACATACCTGTTCGCGAGACCCATGAATTATAGGCTCGCAGTTATGCAACCAACACATAAAGAGTCTTTTTATTTAGAGTTACTTAGTAAGAGAGATGCATTTCAATCACCTTCGGCGTCCCTACCATCTGTCCGTAAGACAGGATGGTTACAGCTCTCCGTTACCACCTCTGTTTCCTCCATGTGGGCTTGGCATGCAGTTGTCATGGAGACGCATGGTCAATTAAAACACGAGCGCTTTGGTTTTACTTGATTAAATCAGCGATAAAGCCATTAAGTGCGCATTTCGCAAAACGCGTTTTGTTAAGTCATTCCGGACGACTGCCGCCGGAGATCGTTTTCATAAATGCTGTTGTATGCAAGATGATAACCGTGATGTTGTACGGGTTTGCTGTAGTCGCAGCTGTTCTGTAGATATTGGTGAACTGTGATTTACAATAGGGGTTATTTTTAAATGAAAAGGAGAGCTGAGTGTTCCGTGAAATGGTGTGTGTGTGTTGGGGGGGGGGGGCTCGGTCTCGCGTTCCCACACGAAATCTGTCTGTGTGAACCGCTTCTCCTAATTTCTTCAAGTATTTGCACACCGGAATTATCTGTCACTCTTTGTGTGGAAACGGTGCGTCTATTTGTGTATGTGAAGCTGAGAAAGAGTGAGTGACTGAGTGAGAAGAAGGGGGAGAGAGATAGAGAGAGAGAGAGAGAGAGAGAGATAAAGTACTCTCCATCACTCTCCACCCTAGCGCTACCCCACCCACCTCCCCCCGTCTGCTACACCCTCTCCTCCGCGGAGTACTGACAGTGAGAGTGGGTGAGAAGGAAAGGCAGTAACAGGAGAAGAAAGACTGGCTTTAGTCACTGCATACGTACCTGGGCGATCCGAGCTTCCAACAGCTGGAGAACGATATTCCGGACTACGTGTGGTGGAGTTACAGCCCCGCCACCGCTGCTCGTACGGACGGGACCGGTGTCAGTTCGCCTGCTGGAACCGCTACGTGTTTAACGCTTCTCCGTCCTTTCTACGGTTTGTCTCACAGTTCTGAGAGGGTTCTTGGAGTGATCTTCATCTGGAGATCGTTACGCGTCCCTGGTTGGTAGAGGCGTTTTGATCGGGAGGATCCCGGCGAGGTGATGTCCTGTGTCGGCGTGGGACGCGTATTTCTCTCCTCCAAACGAGCATTTTACACCATTATTTGGCTTCCTCTTGCTGGGACCGGTTCCAGCTCGAGTGAGCTGAAGATTTCACATTAATGGTGAAATTACTATAGTACAGCGCAACATTCATTCTCTCTCTCTCTCTCTCTTTCTCTCTCTCTCTCTCTCTCTCTCTCTCTCTCTCTCTCTCTCTCTCTCTCTCTCTCCCTCTCTCTCGCTCTCTCTCTCTCTGACACAGATACGCGTAAATACGCACGATCATGCAGAAGTTTCAGGTTTACGCGTATCAAGTTTTCTTGGCTACGTAGTCAAATTCTAATGTATTTTACTTCTAATCTAACAATTAATCTAAATGGTTAATTCTATTTCAGTTCGGATAATGATTTACTAATAACATTTCGACACATTGACTTCAACAATAACGAGCTGATTAACGCTGCACCGTTACACGGACTTTAAAATTGATAGACAAAACTAAAAAATGAGAGAATATCGCCACAGACTTTGTGCAGGTTTTTGTGGGAACGACAGAAGGACTCAGTGCGGGGACTGTGAGTGGGTCGGGGGCGCAGGGAGCCGGAGGGGGCCGAGGACGCGGGGCTCTCCGCGTGGCTGCCCGTGGTGGGACAGGCGCAAGCGGTGCTAGAGAGCGCAGGGCGGACGGAGGAATGAGTGGCGCCTTCTCCACCTTTCTCAACCTAGGCTTGGTTCCCTGGAACAGCCTACATCGGATACGTCCACATCTTTTTTGCCTGGAGATCGATTTGCTCGATTTTAAATATGATTTTATCTACTCTATATAACAGCACAATACTTATATACCACACATTAACTATTCTTTTTTAATGATAGAAATACTAGTAGACATTTTAGATTGTATTAAGAATAATCAAACTTTAGCCTTACTGAGTTAGGTAGTGCCCTACTAGATGTCTTTATTGTCATTTCTGGATATAGCCTATATGATGTACTTTTATGATTCCACTTTTAAACACGACTTAAGTTTAAAGTTTTTAGTCTCGGGTTTATAAACATATGAGTTGCTTATTTGAGGTGAACTCGAAATTAAAGACCTGAAGTTCTGTTTTGTTTTCCTTGGAGGCTGGTAAAGATAGCATGCATGACTTGGCTAGAAATTTTCAGAGATAGCAGCAAGCGGTACTTTGTTGAATGAATTAATGTGATGTGATCTAGACTAAGTGTGTGTGATTAAGCATTTTTATTCTCAGAAATATGGATTTGGTCCTTTGTGATTTATTATATACCAATAACATACAAACACACACACGCATCTATGATCAGAACCCGACATGTCAGACAGATGTATGGCGTGGACAATCGCACTAGGGAATGTATCGTCAATGAAAACTCAAACCACTTCAGCAATCAAGGTATCAAGACACCTGGAGTAAATTCTCACAAAAGGAGCATTCTGGAGTGTCCTCATGGACACGCGTAGGTGTTTGTCCATCCAGTGTGCAGAAGTGGAAGACAGAAAACTGAAGAATTAAATTACATCACACCGTTTCTACTGTAGGTAGGAGTCGAATACCTACTTAATATATATATGTTTGTCATTGTGCCATTCTTAACTATTTACTGCAGTTTTATGGTTTCTCATTTTCAGGCAAATAATCACTCAGTAATATCAAGAGTCATATTGATACCACTAATCAGTAACATCAGTGTAATCCATCACTATCAAATGGTAAAGTTGACATTAATAATTATGTGGCTCCATTGCCTGAACAATTCAGAGAAACTTTTGATCTCAAAATTCTGAAAAAAGCTTGGATATACTTTATTGTAGGTCATTCCTGTATCAGTACCTATATGCTGTTACACATTACTGGAATAATTTGAATAATGCAGTGTTTGGAAGTATATGCAGGTTGTGTCATGTAATATACATGTAGATATATAAAGAATGAATCACTGTAGAATTTAGTAGCTATTCTAATCCATCAGATTAGAGACACCTAAACCTGGGAGAGAAACACTTTGAAAACACTATATCACTATTATCTGTTAACAAACCTTGTGTACTTGCTGATTATCTGTCTGCCCTTTTAGACCTTTTAGAACTGCCCTTTCAGTCGACTTTCTGTGAAAGTCTGTACTTTGCAGTTCGATTCTATATGTAGCTCACTAACATGGTGTGATTGTGGTGTAGGGTGCCCTACTGGAACTGCTGAGAGAAAATCCCTTATAATAATAGTAGGGGAACATACTAAAATGTAGTCCACTGGAGGACAGATATAATGAATTGGATTTTTTTTAGTTGATCAGAAATTGAATGGTTTTCTGTCAATTTAATCAAGATGCATTTAGAGTCACGTTAAACGGGGATGGATTCTCAGTTTGCCCACATTTTACTCAGCCTGGGCAGCATCCCAGAAAGTATAATTTTTTTAATTAATGTTGGCTCTAGATGCCAAAAGTGTAGTCTCCTCGATTCTTTTGAGGACACCATGCCTGTAATGTCATAGTGGTTCAAGCAATGCCAGAAGAATACTCTACATTTCTCCCTGTGCAGACCTGCTTCTGCATTTTCAAGCTTCTCTCTCTCCCTCTCTCTCTCTCTCTCTCTCTCTCTCTCTCTCTCTCTCTCTCTCTCTCTCTCTCTCTCTCTCTCTCTCTCTCCACTCTCTCTCTCTCTCTCTCTCTCTCTCTCTCTTTTGCCTGCCTGCTCTCTCAGAGAGAGTAAGCTGGGAGCTGCTTCCACCCACACGCCTCAGTTTGCGGCTTGACATCAGATTTACATTGAGAATGAAAAAACACACACAAATACACACAAAAACACACACACACATGCGTGTGCATGCACAAACCCCTTCACACACACACACACACTGCCTCCCACTCTTATCCTCTCAAACACATGCATGCACACTCTCACTCTTACTCTCTACAAGCACACGTCGCTGTGCAGGATTTCGTGCAAGACTATCAGAAGCTTTATCTTGCCCGAAACATTATTCACTGTGGTATTGCATTATGTCCTCTATGCCAGGGACATGGATATGCCATTGCATTTACAAGACGCAGAATTGGGCATTTGATTACTGTATTGACTGATATTAGACCTGCGTGGTGCCCCTTACTGCAGTACTCATAGACAATAAGGTTAGCGCAGTGCCACCCTGCCAGTACGGGGTCCCTGTCTCCATCCCTGCAGTGGAGTTGTGGCTGTAGGGCTGGTCTAGAAGACATGCGATTGTCACCCCGTTTGCCTTCACTCCTGCATTCTATTCTGTGTCTCCGTAAGTCAAACGTAAGGTACCAGGAAACGTTTCCATAGCAACTGAATAAAGAGCCTGGATTTGTATCAAAAGGGACTGAGTGAGAAATTGAAATAAATGGACCAATTCAGTTCATTTTACTGGTGCTGTTTTTGCCATAATTAATAGACATCTTAAATGGTGGCTTATGAGGTCTATAGTTTTATAGTTCTTTAAGAAGAGTTTTAAGGGCATTTTCTGTTCTGTCAGTCCTTCTGTTTAATGACTCATTTTAAACCTTTCAAGTGTGTAGTTGGTTGAATACAATCTAATTTTGTTGCTAATATCAAATAGGTTTAGAAATCGAAATGGACAGGTTATATGTGTGATAAAAAAAAAGTGTCTCTTGATCTTTCACATATTGTTCTTGTATTGTTATTGTGTATGTTTGTGAACAATTGAGTTGCATTAACTGACCTGGGTACAACCAATTCAGACGCAGATTCAGAGGTAATGGATGGATGCAGTTATGAGACAGGTAGACACACATCAGGAGTTACTTGTTAGGCACATATAGGACATCTGTCATGTCTTGACTCTTGTGTCATGTCTATCAGAATTATTTATGTGACCCATGGCTTACCCATCACTAATATGAGGCTTAAAGATGATTTCATTATATTTTACAGTGAAATAGATTCTCTGTCAACTCTATGAATTCTGTTGCACAGAAATGCTTCATATACATATTACAGATGTTCATCAACAACATGTCAACCCACAGAATCATTACTGTGTACAACAGAAACATGTTTTTCAGCCAACATCTGACATCTAGTTACACACACCTGGTGTACATCATATATACAGGTTTCACACACTGTCCATGTCTGAAGGGAGAACCGAGTGGCTCTTTGTAAGAAGACACCTAATATTTTGTCTGAAGTGGTGTTGCATCAAAGGGGCATGGCTTCCCACTTGCTCGTAAAGCCGCTCACTCCAGTATTTTCAAACTCTCAGCCATTGGAGTGGAATGTTAAGTACTTGATGCTACAGCCACAGGGACAATAAACTGGCAAGTACATATTAATCCTTTTCCAATGAGAAACCTGCAGTGTGCAGCATGAAGTCTGTTCGGTTCTTGTGGATCCACCCGCAATTGTCATATCACTGTGGTCTTGCATGACTAAGCACTGCTTCACTGGGTGGACCCTCTGGGGTTGTTGCTGTGTGAAAAGCCAAGTATTCCTTTATGCTTACACCTGGCATAGTTGTTGTGTTATCTGTTGTTTGATCTTGTCGGACAGTTTGTGAGTTTGGACACATTTCTTTCGACTTTGTCTCCTTGTGTGTGATGACAGTTCTTCTGTTAGCCTGGATGAAGCTATTCAGTGTGCGTATCCTGCATGTCCCCCTTCTGTTAGAGTCTCTGACCCTCTGTACCAGAGTACAAAGCTTAGAGCTTTGGCTGGCTGAACATACGCTCACAGACAGGTGGAAGAAGTTAAAGTACATACTTTAGTATAGTATAGTACATGCTTGTGGATGTACATAAAAAAGTAAAAGTACCTTTTAAAATTTAAAAACACATTTTTTGTGTTTTTTAATATTAAGATGATCACAATACATGACAATGTATGTGTATACTAGACCTGCACGCATTATTTACTAAATCATGTAAATCACATATTTTCAATTTAGTTTTTTATTGTGGAGCAAAATCTTGATAAGCAACCACAGCAACAATCAAGTCAATGCATGTGGATGTACAGAAATTAAAGGTTACATAAGTAATAAAAAAACCTGAATTAGCTATTTCCTGTTCAGTTGTGAAAAAGCCAGAACATGTCCAAAAACATAATTTTTAATAAATGCTGCTAAATATCTTGTAACTAATTGGATAAGTGAGATAACACTCAACAAGGCGTCTAAAGCATGAAATCACTTTGGCAGAAGAAACGTTCCTCTGCTCCCTGCGATGGTGTCCTTTCCTCTACCAACTCTGTTTCCAAACAGCTGGGAACTCTGTTGACTGTTATCTTTTACATATTGCTAAGGCCAAGGCGGTGACATTTACTCAGTTTAAAAGTTGTGTACCATCTTCCGAGTCTTAGACTTACATATAATCAACACTACAGTTGATCAGAATTAACTCCCAAATCAACTGATGGGAAACTGAAGTTGAAATTAAGGCCATATTCATTTAATGTGTCTTAACAGAGTAAATACTATACTAATGGTCAAATACCTCCGGTTGTGGATTTAAAAACATATAATTAGCAACCAGTGTGTATTTTTAGTAGTCTTTGTAGTAAAAAAATAGATGACCAGAACCTTACATGTCTCACGTGCTAATGAGGTGATGGCTATAAGAACCAGAACCTTACATGTCTCACATGCTAATGAGGTGATGGCTATAAGAACCAGAACCTTACATGTCTCACATGCTAATGAGGTGATGGCTATAAGAACCAGAACCTTACATGTCTCACGTGCTAATGAGGTGATGGCTATAAGAACCAGAACCTTACATGTCTCACGTGCTAATGAGGTGATGCCTATAAGAGCCAGAACCTTACATGTCTCACATGCTAATGAGGTGATGGCTATAAGAACCAGAACTTTACATGTCTCACGTGCCCCTGAGGTGATGCCTATAAGAACCAGAACCTTACATGTCTCACATGCTAATGAGGTGATGGCTATAAGAACCAGAACCTTACATGTCTCACATGCTAATGAGGTGATGGCTATAAGAACCAGAACCTTACATGTCTCACATGCTAATGAGGTGATGGCTATAAGAACCAGAACCTTACATGTCTCACATGCTAATGAGGTGATGGCTATAAGAACCAGAACTTTACATGTCTCACGTGCTCCTGAGGTGATGCCTATAAGAACCAGAACCTTACATGTCTCACATGCTAATGAGGTGATGGCTATAAGAACCAGAACCTTACATGTCTCACATGCTAATGAGGTGATGGCTATAAGAACCAGAACCTTACATGTCTCACATGCTCATGAGGTGCTGTGCATGTCACAGGTGACTTGTAGAAATGTGCAGGTATATATATATCTCCAAGGATCATACCCTACCGGTTCTGTTTTCACATCCATTTGGAACCTAGCACTTGGTGAGGTGCCTGAATAGAAATTCTTAATAACAAATAGAAATGTTGACATTGTATACCTTTAGTAAATACAGATATAGCAGAGTTTGGTTTTAAAGTGAAGTTTGTAAACAACACAGCTTTTTCATCTGAAATGCAATGAGTAGAAGCAAAAAGTATGAGGTGACAGAAATACTCAAATACAAATATTTAAAAAATGGACTTAAGTTCATTAATGAAGTACACATACATATTTACCTCCCACCTCTATCCATTCAACAGCTGACCCAAATACACTACCTTCCTGAGTGCTGCCTGACAACCTGCCAAGTTATTCATGTGGGCCAATCACCATTGCCTATGAATGGCCACTAATAGAGATTGTCCAGTGATTTGATCAGCAAATCAAATGCCTGAACAAAGCCATTATTCTAGCCATAAACCTTTAGAACAGTCCTCTCAGGTGGCAGTGAGCACACACACACACACACACACACACACACACACATACAGAGAGCTTCCAATACAGGCACACTGGGTCAGAAGTAGGCCTGTGTTGAAAAAAATCGATTTTCCGATTCAGGATCGATTCGCATATGATGATCTGATTATCGATTCGTACGTCCAAAGATCGATTTTTTAGTAATCTTTTACCCCCGCCTCGTCACTGAATTCACGCAGGCGTGCTCGGTCTAACTAACTGTAAAACAACATGGCGCCGGACAGTGCCGGTAACGACGATAGTCAAATCGGAAATCTAAAAGCAGAAGGACAGTTTATCCAGTGTCAGTGACTATTTACAGTTAGTCCATGTCACTGACAGTTTACCCAGTGTTTTTACAGTTTAAAAAAGCTTAAAATGTTCTTGTAACGTTGGGCGCAAGGCGATGGACGAGACAGAATCCTTTGCACTTTCCAAATCGTTACATTTATTACATTTACCGAAGCGCAGACAGCGCACATAAAACACGTTTACATAGAACATGTGACTCAAACAACGACGAGCACAGGACACCGCGCGAACACACAAACCCCCACGCGACGAGACACAGGTGAGACGGATTATCACAAGACGCACCCGCACCCACGGAGATACGCAGACGAGTAGACGCAGACGTTAACACACGCCCAACAGTGAGGGGTCGGGGACCGTAACATGACAGTTCTGTTCTTATATTCGCACTTTAAAGAAAAATACACGTTTACATTTTATACTTTCAGTTTATTAAGTGTGAGCACTTTTAAAATAAAAATGCATTTGGTAGCAACAGCTTTTGGGTGAATTCTTAATTATTTCAATCATAATAATAATGCACTGGTTAGTGTCCCAGTAGGAGTCCACTGTTGCAGATATAGACACCTCAAAGATGTCCTCTGTTTATTGTCCTGGATTACCTTTCTTGAAGGTAGATTTATGATGACCCTTTTCACCAGTCTTCCAGCCATCAGTAACTACCAACTACCAGTAACTATTTGCTGATTAATATCGATATAATACTAGTTTTAACATGTTGCTTCTGTACATAGTCAGGAAACAGCTCAAATACAT
Organism: Brachyhypopomus gauderio; assembly: GCF_052324685.1. Lineage (NCBI taxonomy): Eukaryota > Metazoa > Chordata > Actinopteri > Gymnotiformes > Hypopomidae > Brachyhypopomus > Brachyhypopomus gauderio. Next base: position 27,683,306 of record NC_135217.1, read on the forward strand.
TTTTAATAACACTAAACCCCGAATTGGATTGAATCGGATCGAATCGATTAAATCGAAATAAATCGATTCTTAATCTTCAGAATCGGAATCGGATCAATTCTTGGAATTTGAATCGATACCCAGCCCTAGTCAGAAGCACATTTCATCTGGTCATTAATGCAATGAGCCTGAGGACTGAACTTCTTGAAGGGGACTTTAACACCTCTGTTAAAGAGAGAAGTGGACAGAGTTCACAAAGTGAAAGTCTTGAACACTGTTTATTATTTATTTATTATTACAAAAGGACATCAGAAAGTCAATGCTGTATAATATTGAAGTATTTTCAGTTGAAAAATTGCAAAGAGGCCCAAGTATTCATATTTCATTAATAAGTTTAATGTATAATGAATGCAATGTTAGACTGATTATCAATGTGAAGAGCAGGTGTGAGCAACTAAAAAGGAAGCGATCACGCCAAGTCTCAGGGAAATAGGATGGTTTAATAGAAAGTGTGCAAACCAAAAACCCGTGCATGGTTCCAGATTAAGGAAATAATAACCAGCAGTCAACTGGTACAAAGACAAGACGTATATAGACGAACAAACGACCCTCAGGTGAGACGGATCACGGGTCCCGCCCACCTGAGGGACGAACATCACATGACCAAAAACAGGACCGCTGCCGCTGTAACCGGGGGCAACCGGTAGGGGGCCCCCCCACAACGTGACAGACCCCCCCACCAAAGCCGCACTCCCCTCCGGATGTACGGATCACACACACACACGCACACAGACGACACACAACACATAACGCGCACTGCCCTGCCTGTTAAACCCCCTTTACACAGGGGGGAGGAGACCCCTTCTCAGCCTGAGGAGACACCCTGCCACTAACACCCCAGGCAACCTCTGCCTACTTAAAGGGGTACAGGGGCTCCTACCTGCTCAGGGGTCCCTCCCAACAGGACAGGTCTGCCAATGGAGCAGTGCCTTCTGAGCCACATGCCGTGGCTCAGGAACCCCATAGCTCCCCCCCAAAAACATATTTAGGGGGGGCCCCTCCGGGGAACAACAAAACAAAAAACACAGACACAACATACAACATACACGCACCCAGGATGCCCTTGGCACGGGACCTCTAATGGGCCCCTCCCCACACAGTGAAGAGGGGTGCAAGAGAGGAATTACATAAAACAAAGCACGCTACACGCTAGGACAAAACGAACACGCAAAGACAGAACACAAACAAACGGACAGGACCCACCGATGCGCGCGCTCTGCGAAGCGCGACGCGCCCACTCCAGCTCTCTCTCTTTCACCGTTCTCCCAACGGGATCCAAAAGAGAGAGAGCTATACGCGAGCGGCTTGCGCGTCACGCCCACAGCGACGCGTCTCTCGGGCGCAGTCGCTCACCCCCGTCACGACGGGATATCGGGTGAGCGAGGCAAAAGGCACAGAGAGACCCTCGCGTCTAACGCAGTCTAGCGTGCGGCATGCACCGGTGGACCCGACTACATACACACACGAACACCACCAGCGAAACACACACACCACGGCACACTCACACACTCACGTCTGCGTCGTTATTAAAACAAAACACTACAACGTACATACACACACACACATACAGACGATAACGGACAACGGACGTGCGCAATGTGAGGCACCGGTAGTTTCGCTGGGCGAGAGCGGAGTCTACCGGTCCCCAGCTCTAGTCACCGTCGTGTGATTTACGGGTTTAAACACAAACAACATTTAAACACGGCGGGACGAGTGGGGACAGACTCAACACTCTCTCAGACAATACACGACAAACACACAGCACGTAGACAAACACTTACCACGAGACATGACCACGAACGAAGGAGAAAGCAAAGGAGACTGGCGGCTTCCGAAAGGTGGCTGGTTATTCTGTGACGGGCAGGTGTGAGCAACTAAAAAGAAAACGATCACGCCAAGTCTCAGGGAAATAGGATGGTTTAATAGAAAGTGTGCAAACCAAAAACCCGTGCATGGTTCCAGATTAAGGAAATAATAACCAGCAGTCAACTGGTACAAAGACAAGACGTATATAGACGAACAAACGACCCTCAGGTGAGACGGATCACGGGTCCCGCCCACCTGAGGGACGAACATCACATGACCAAAAACAGGCCCGCAGCCGCTGTAACCGGGGGCGACCGGTAGGGCCCCCCCCCCCCCCCCCCCCCCCCCCCCCCCACAACGTGACAATCAAAAATACGTTTTTCTGGTTTGTCATCGATAGATTTAATTAGATAAAACAGATCATACATAGTGGGTCATATTATATATATATATATATATACAGTATGTATAGTATATACACAGTATATATATACAATCATATAAAAGTATAAACGTAAATAATTTTAATTTTTCAATTATATTTTAAATTGTTTTGCTAGCATGTTTCTTCATTACCAATTATATGCAACTGAACATCCACTGAGGAAATATGAATCACAGTCTGTTTAAACTGATTAATTAGCTGTTGTTAACTCATTAACAACAGGTTACATTCCCTAAAGCACTAGCTAGCCAGTCTGTGTCCTAAGAGCCAGCTTCAGTAACCGAGGATCAGAACGCCAAGGCCCCAGCTTTCAGCTACTGTCCAATCCACAATGCACCGGACCCCTGGTACTGCCTTTCCCACAGGTGGTGGAGTGGACCCAAAATGAGCCATCAGGTGGTCCCTAAGGCCTGGCTCCAGGGTGAGGCCCTGGTAACCCTGATCCAGGCAAGGGTCACTGGGTCCTAGTATTTGTGACTTCACCTATGCTCACAAGCATTAGGTAGGAACCGAAATATTGAGATTTCGAATAGAGAGACCTTAGATAGGTTGAGGAGTTCGGTCATCTCAGACTCGGAGTAGTTCAACAGCTCCTCTATGTTGAGAGGAGCCAGTTGATTGTGGTTCGGGCATCTGGTTCAGATGCCACCTTGGTGCCTCTGTGGTGAGGCGTTCTGGGCATGTCCAGCTGTGAGGAGAACCCAGGGAGATAAAATGCCGGAGAGCTAAAATCTCTTGGCTGTCCTGGGAACGCCTTGGTATCCCCCCAGAAGAGCTGGGAGAGGTGGCAAGAGACAGGGAAACCTGGGCCTCCTTGCCCCCTGTCAGCCTGGACCTAGATAAGCAGATGTATGTATGATTGAATGAATGAATGAATGAATGAATGAACTTTATTGATCCCACAAGTTAGGGCTTACATGGCTTGTGTGCCTTGTTTTACATGAAAAATTAAGCTGCTATTGAACAAAGAAAATAAGCTATTAAAGTTTTCTCTGTGCCCAGGTTGGTGTCCTTTAGTTTGAAAGTGAAACCATCATCATCATCATCATCAAACTAATCCACTATTTATACTACAATTTCTTTTCACTTAAAAAGTAATGAGAAATTACATGTCTTGTATAAGTGAAGTGGAGCATAAAGTATAAATTGTTGCTGTCAAAAATAGTGGAGTGAAAGACACAAAAATTTGAAAGATTATAGATCCAAAATAGAAAGATTTCTGTATAAATTGAGGTTGTTCTTCAGTAGAGTAATGAAGCACATGTACTTCATGACACGACCATGACACTGCTGTACAGCTCCCAGAACAATCAGGGAAGCTTTTGGATTTTATTGGATTCGGTTGAGGTCTCAGTAATTAAAATCAATCTAGATGTTTAATTATAATGCCACTTGCAGAGTGCTATGTGAAATGCAAAGGTTTGTTTCACGTAGCTATGTCATTGCATAACATTTCTAGTCATTATGTAACCGCAGAGGACAAAACTGTCATAAATAATAGAATAATGTCCAGCTACCTAATTAGAAATGCTACATAATTAGAAAGTGTAGACCTGGATTCTGTATCCCAAGCTCAGTTTGTGTTGGCCATCCTCCATCCTCCATACTGATGTCAGTGCTGCTGCTGGTTGGATATTTTAGCTTCTCTTCCCACCCAGCAGTGATGCGGTCATGTATTCAAAATAGGACCAAAAGCATCACTGTGGTTTTCTTGCTGGGGTAGCTGTGTCCTAAAGGTTAGAGACATGGGCTTGGGTCAGGGGCGGTTCAAGCCCTCCAGCCACCAGTAACCATGGTTGAAGCTCCCTTAAGGCACCTAACCCTCCAACTCCCTCTGCTCTAGGTACATGCGTGTTCACTCTGAATGGGTGCAGAAAAGATTTTTCCTAAGGGGATCAATAAAAAGCTTCTTCTTCTACAGCCGTTGAACGTTCACAATGGCCAGTTTCATCAGGTGAACAACATGATGCTCAGGTTCTAGTTTGAGCAATAGCTCTACGTATCATCAGGGTAAGAACTACTTACTGAATACAAGGCCTTGCTTGACCAACATTAATACAGAAGCCATTTTAATCTGTTTTAAGGTTAAATTGTTTTTCTAAAAGCACATTCTCATTTTAAATGTATTGTAGGGTATATTATATCTTTCCCCAGCAGCCTTATGTAATGGGGCAATTCCTGAAAATATGGTAATGATTTTGATTTTGGTTTACACAATTTCTCCAGCAAACAGGGACGTTTCTGTCAAAGTGTGCTTTCTGAGGGTGTAAGTACCATATCAGGGTTTTCAATCAAATTCCCTCCGTGTCTATGCACAGGAACATTCCCATTGATACCTTCATATTGTTGTTCTCATTCTTCTTAATGCATGAAGTTGAATGTGTTTGAAGATTTGACAGACTCTTACACATGCACGAAGGGCCAATATTCAATTCTGTTGCCGATATCTGAAATATATGTTCTTATGCGCTGTCCTATCAGACATCTCCTTGCCTTCATTACATTTTGTTTAGCTTCATATTAACATAAAGTCTGCAGACACTGATAAGTCTTGTTTTTCTAATGAGTGTTTCTCCTTAAGTATTTCAAAACTGGGCAGTATTTCATCTTTTGTTACATAGAGCTGTTTCTCCTTTAGTATCCAGTTTATTCAGTGAAAAGTCTGAGTCACATGCCGAGAATTGAAGAGTTATTATATTTCTCTAGATTCTATTCTTTCATAATAGTTTCCCATACTTCAAGAGTCTATTTAGCCCACGAGTTATAAATAGTATATATGCAACTTTGTAGGGACTGTATTACATTTATTTGATATTAGAATTGTGTTAATTTAGTAATAGAGAACTGACAATCATACTTTTATTACTTCAAGGGACAATGACAAATGATAATCACATTAGTCTGCAAATCGGTCTCATCATCTAACATAACTACTGGAGTTAACTAATTTCCGTTTTTTTTCCAGGCACTATGGTGACAAGGTTTTGTGTTATTGGTATTATCCTCATTTAAAAACCAAGCACCATTGCTGTGTGTGACAAACTTGTACCAGATCACAGCCAGCCAGATCTATGACAGTGTCGATACTGTCCTGAGAATGATCCGACATCCAGATAATGTTTGACCGTCAGGGAGTGTGTGGTCAGCAACGGACTATTAAAGAAAATGACAGAAGGTGCCTTGCCATCAGACGGGGTAGAGTGTAACAGTATGCTAATACTCCCAGGCTCATCTCATGTGTAGTCACACTTCAAAATGTGATTTAAACCCAAACATGGCAATTCACAGTAACATCACATACATTTGAGCAGTTGAAAGCACCACAAAAGTTATTATTAGAAAAAAAAACAAAAACAGTGAAGGTGTGGCGTTCACTCGCTCGAAACTTGCCGTCACCACCGTCCTTTGTAATGTTCTGAGTTGAGTTGAATTCCTGTGGCAGCAGGTGAAGGATAAAGTACAAAACGGATGTGATGGCTGACACTGCAGAGGGCTGATGACACCCCGGTGTAAGCTAGGAGGTGAGGGATGGCGACTTAGCCAGCAGAGACGTAGCAGGGAATTAGCGGGGAACCGTGGTAGAGATCTTGCGGTGGTCTGCACTGAAGCAGACAACTCCGGGGAGATTTAAAATAGAGCGCTTGGAAGATGTGGAAGGATTAGCCATCCCGAAGCCAGAGTCTGACAAAGTAAAGAATGCTAAACTTCTAAGACGCGAAACATGTCTTAGCTGATAGACCACTTGTATGAAATTGTATGAATGCACCATCTCTTTAAATAGAGCGACTCTAAATTGGGACATCATGGAGGAGTGAAGACAGTGAGTTGCGTGAAGAGATTTGCTCACTGATTTAATTCATTTTGTGTATCCTGTACAAGCACTAACTGGTTGGTTACATACAAATCTAGTAAAATCTACTTAGCTGCTCATACATGCTGATTTCAACATTTGTTTTGTTAGACTGCATGACTGTACTCACCATGTACTTTATTAAAATCACCATGGAGGTTCTGTTACAGGCTGTAGCCCATGTGTTACCATGGAGGTACTGTTAAAGGCTGTAGCCCACGTGTTGCCATGGAGGTTCTGTTACAGGCTGTAGCCCATGTGTTACCATGGAGGTACTGTTACAGGCTGTAGCCCATGTGTTGCCATGGAGGTACTGTTAAAGGCTGTAGCCCACGTGTTGCCATGGAGGTTCTGTTACAGGCTGTAGCTCATGTGTTACCATGGAGGTACTGTTACAGGCTGTAGCCCATGTGTTGCCATGGAGGTACTGTTACAGGCTGTAGCCCATGTGTTGCCATGGAGGTACTGTTACAGGCTGTAGCCCATGTGTTGCCAAGGAGGTACTGTTAAAGGCTGTAGCCCATGTGTTGCCATGGAGGTACTGTTACAGGCTGTAGCCCATGTGTTACCATGGAGGTACTGTTACAGGCTGTAGCCCATGTGTTACCATGGAGGTACTGTTACAGGCTGTAGCCCATGTGTTGCCATGGAGGTACTGTTACAGGCTGTAGCCCATGTGTTGCCATGGAGGTACTGTTACAGGCTGTAGCCCATGTGTTGCCATGGAGGTACTGTTACAGGCTGTAGCCCATGTGTTACCATGGAGGTACTGTTAAAGGCTGTAGCCCATGTGTTGCCATGGAAGTACTGTTACAAGCTGTAGCCCATGTGTTGCCATGGAGGTACTGTTAAAGGCTGTAGCCCATGTGTTAACATGGAGGTACTGTTAAAGGCTGTAGCCCATGTGTTGCCATGGAGGTACTGTTAAAGGCTGTAGCCCATGTGTTGCCATGGAGGTTCTGTTAAAGGCTGTAGCCCATGTGTTACCATGGAGGTTCTGTTACAGGCTGTAGCCCATGTGTTGCCATGGAGGTACTGTTAAAGGCTGTAGCCCATGTGTTGCCATGGAGGTACTGTTACAAGCTGTAGCCCATGTGTTGCCATGGAGGTACTGTTACAGGCTGTAGCCCATGTGTTGCCATGGAGGTACTGTTACAGGCTGTAGCCCACGTGTTGCTATGCACAGTTTGTGTTAACTACCTTCTACCTCTTAGTTTCTGACCCCAGCACTGCTGTAGACTGGATATTTTTGGACGGTGGACCGCTCTCAACCCAGCAGTGACAATGACACATGAAAAACCCCAGCAGCTCTGCTATGCCTGATAACCTTGCTCAACACCCACAATCATGCCATTGCCATGGCAGCGATAACACTATCAAGGATGCGGGTCCACAATCTAGACATACTGTATGCAGCCAACAGGGGTCAGAAGAGTCTCTATTCAGTTTATTCACTGTTTTCCACTGATGAAGAGAACGACTGTCTAACTGTGCACGAAAACAGATGGCCTACAGTGTATAATTGTACATATAAATTACACCAGTGAAGCAGGTGTAGCTGATAAAGTGGTGGGTGAATATATAACACTAATGCTGTGAAATAGAAGAGGTCTGATTCTCAGGTGTGCTGTCACGTTTGAAATGAAGAATAGATAAAAGGGCATGCCACTCACAAAGAGAGTGGAAACATCTTGAGAGGCCTGGAAGAGAATAGAGGTGCAAAGGGAGAAGAAAGGACAAGCTCACATCAAAATGCCGAAGAGGGGAAGAGAAAGAGAGGCAGAGAACAGGCTGAGAGGAGAGATGTATAAATGCACTATTTGAATTATGTAAAGGAGGTGCGTGGGTGAAAGCGAACAAACTGTGTGTGCGTGAGAGAGAGGCAGAGGGTGGCAGAGTCAGAGAGAGATGGAGAGAGAGAGAGAGAGAGAGAGAGAGAGCAGGGTGAGGAGGAGAGAGAGACAGAGAGAGAGAGAGAGAGCAGGGTGAGGAGGAGAGAGAGACAAAGAGAGAGCAGGGTGAGAAGGAAAGAGACAGAAATACAGAGGGGAAGAAAAAAACAGGGAGGCGGAGAGAGCGATAGCGAGAGAGACGGGCGGTGTTGGCGGGCCGATTTATGTAAGGGTGTGCCAATGGAAGAGAATGGATATGGAAAAGCACAACGCCGGCGGGTCGATTCTCTCCACTCTCGCTCTCAAGCCTGCTGGACGAGGCTGACTGCTGGAGTTCACCCAGCACCCCCCTGACACCACCCCACCCCTCCGCACGCACACACACACACACACACACACACACACACACACACACACACACACACACACACACACACACACACACACACACACACACAGCCCTCCCATGACGCCTCTGCTCCCATTCCACTGCCCATTCATTTGTCTCTGCTCGGAAGCGAGCGGTTTTAACGGTCCCGAGCCACGAGCAGACCTCCACGTCCACATCCTTCACGTGTGTGGCACGCGGCTCCCCTCTTGAGCGGACCGCCCGTCCCCAGGAGGCCACGAGATCAAGGATGGTAGTCGATAAAATGCTTTAATCTCGTGACCGAGGCTCTGTTTCCCGTCAGAACTCTGGGCACCGGCGTACGCTGCTTTTCTTACATTCTCTATCATGCACACTGCCCATGTAGGGAAAATAACATGATTAAACACTTGTTTTGCACTGGTGCCATTAGAGTAATGGAGCTAACAAGTAAAGGAAATGAACAGATCCTAATGGTAGCAAACATGAACAATGTCGGTGTAACAAGGAAGCTCACATTGGTATGTGAGCTGGAAAAATGGCTTTTACTGTTACAGTGGCCGGAGAGCCAGCAAACCACATTTCTGTTCTTATGTGATGGGCTCGCTGCTAATATGTGACAGAGTTTTGTTTACCTTTTTATATTGCTGCTCTCAAAACAGATATCATTTGATATCTATCATGTTTTGACAGAACGCCGATCTGGTCAACTCTCTCTGTGTCTCCATTTGCTCCCTGTGTCTCAGACCACGCTCGGGTCCGGCGGAAGAGTATAGCCACTGGGAGGCAGCCAAGCATGGAGACGCCTCCCATCGCCCCCCCTCAACCCTTCCGACAGTCTGTGAGTACTCCTCCCTCGCATCCCTGCTGGCTCCTGCCGTCTCACTCTGTCTCTCCGCCTCCAGCACACCTGCCAAGAGTAAAGCCCCAGCATTGCTGCTGCACCACACCTCCCATCTACTTAGCCCCCACCTTCTCCACCCCACCTTCTCCACCCCACCTTCTCCACCCCACCTACTTCACCCCTCCCACCTTCTCCACCCCACCTTCTCCCCCACCTTCTCCACCCCTCCCACCTTCTCCACCCCACCATCTCTCCCACCTTCTCCACCCCACCATCTCTCCCACCTTCTCCACCCCACCATCTCTCCCACCTTCTCCACCCCACCATCTCTCCCACCTTCTCCACCCCACCTTCTCCACACCACCTACTTCACCCCTCCCACCTTCTCCACCCCACCTTCTCCCCCACCTTCTCCACCCCTCCCACCTTCTCCACCCCACCATCTCTCCCACCTTCTCCACCCCACCATCTCTCCCACCTTCTCCACCCCACCATCTCTCCCACCTTCTCCACCCCACCATCTCTCCCACCTTCTCCACCCCACCATCTCCACACCACCTACTTCACCCCTCCCACCTTCTCCACCCCACCTTCTCTCCCACCTTCTCCACCCCTCCCACCTTCTCCACCCCACCTTCTCTCCCACCTTCTCCACCCCTCCCACCTTCTCCACCCCACCTACTTCACCCCTCCCACCTTCTCCACCCCACCTTCTCCCCCACCTTCTCCACCCCTTCCACCTTCTCCACCCCACCTTCTCCCCCACCTACTTCACCCCTCCCACCTTCTCCACCCCTTCGTTGAGGCACGTGATCCTGTGGTGGGGAGGATCCACGTGGTGCCGTACACGTGGGCTGAACGCTGCGTGTGCCAGCGTGAGAGAAACGCCTGCGCTTGGCTCAGAGGTGTCAGACAATCACTGTTAGTCACTGGGGGAGCTAGCACGCTTGGCTCCACAGCCAAACCTTAGTCAGTGTTTCAAATGTGCAAGGCTGTTTAATCTCACTGGCTGGACTATGACGTATCAGTTTAGTCTGTGGGCATTACCTTGCACTGCTAGTACAACTTTTTCCTAAATCATATCTCAAGAATGATTACCACAGTCTGGTTGTTTCCTTATGAATATGTGAATACATCTTCTGAATGAATGGCAAATATAGACTTTAACAGCTTAACAGCACACATATTCAAACACGAACCACTCTGTGACAGGAAGGCTGAATTCCTTTTGTCTTCTTCGCTTCAAGTGAAGAAACTCAAACACAAGGGTTTCAAACAGGATTTCTCTAAAATGCTGACTTTCTTACATTTCGCAGACACTCTTATCCAAAGCGAATTTCAGTCGAGCTACAGAACTAAGTGAATGTAGCGTTAGAATTCATGCCCAGGGCCTCTTAGTGGCATAGACTGGTGCACTTTTCCAGGTGGGGTTTAAACCACAGTCCCCCACAGGCGAAGCAGCCATGTTTCTACACTACACCAGCCATTTTTTTCCTAAACATGAGAGGACATAGTGTCTACATGTTCTCCTCTCTCGTCCCCTCTTAAATGTCCACAGAGCTTTACACTACAGGATAGAATATAGTGCAGCTTAGCTTTCTTATTGAGTCTTCACTCAATACATACAATTGTTGGGTTTTAACATTATGTAAAATTCTACGGGCAGTGAAACGGTATTAAACAAAGACAGATAATCAGTGTCATTCCTGAGGACAATGAATCTATAGTTGCCTCCAATTCCCACTCCACTGCATGAGATGGGAGTGCCTGTTTGAAAGTGATGGGGTTCACCAAGTCTACATGAAATAACTATGGCTAAGCATAGCTGAATGCTGAAAGCATTCGTCTGGAATCTGGTCGCAGCATCTAAAACTGAGATTTTGAAAAACTTTTCCAAGTCGAAGTGGCTGTGAGAAGTGAGGAGGAGCTTGATTTTTCCAAATTGGAACCAGACCAAAGAGATGCTGAGATCTGACATCTCATACTGTTTGATGTTGAGAACAGTTATTTCTGTAGCTGCCGGTCTACTGGATGAGAATATTTGCAGAACAATACTCCCCACTATTGGTTATCCAGGGATAGTGCAGGGCCGTCTGAGTGTTATGTCATACACTGTATCGTACAGTAGCACACGTTCATATTTATATTTAGTTTCTTGCATTCTGAATGTATTTTTTATGTAACATGTTTTGATTTTTATTGCCACGTTTAATGTTTAATTTCTCTAAATATAAAATTGTCCCTTTTCAAATGTCAAATCGTACGTGATATTTAAAAACGAGAAGCCGTAAATACATTTAGATCATTTTTTTCTGAATGCATTTTTTGATTGTAAGCACATTCCTATTTTCCGGCTTGTTTTGCACTCCACCCCCTCCCTCCCCCCCACAGTCTTGTGGAGACGCCTTAAGGGCAGCTGTTTGTTACCTTCCAGAGTTTCCTGGGCAGACGCCTGAAGGGCTCTATAAAGCGAGCGAAGAGCCAGCCCAAGCTGGACCGCACCAGCAGCTTCCGCCAAATGATCCTCCCGCGTTTCCGCAGCGCTGACCAGGACAGGTAGGCGTCAGCCTGTCAGCCGCCAGCCGCCTGGCTAGTCTTCTTCGTGGGGGAGGACGGGGGGGGGGGGGGGGGGGGGGGGGGGGGGGGCTCACTTCTATTCAAAACTTTATTTTTTCATTCTTTTCTGTTCTTGTCTTAAGCATGTCCGAGCTGTCCTTAGTGCAGCTGTCATAAACCAACCACTGTATCCTACTGGGCTATCAGGACAGTGTTTGTTTTACAGGGTTAGTTTCAACACAAGCCTGAATGCAATGACACGAAGGCAGTGTCGCCTGTAACCTGAAATCACAGTCACCTTGTATGGGAGTGAATGCATGTCGCAGATGGCCGGGGTGAATTTGATTTGATGCGACTCAATCTGGAAAGTCATTACAGGGTCTCAGCAGTCAAACACACCCCTCTTGTGTATTCCTTGGCCAGGTGCAGTATCCTTCTGTCATGACTTATTCATTCTTTCACTTCACCCTTGGCTGATCTGAGCACTTTTGTAAAAAGCAGGTCAAGGATTTTTCAAAACTTCAAATTAGAGAAACAAAAAAAATTTCCATTCTATCAAACACATGAAATCGCAGTAGATACTGAGATTTACAAATATATTGAAATCATTTCAGAAATATTCCTGGATTTTGAATGTGCTGGATTGCGATGTTCTCTTCAAGGGTTTCGGAGTGAAGCGCATCTCGCTGCTCACGTTGCCGTATGCACAGGTGTTTGCTGTCTCCTGGAGCTGCAGACACTGAGCAGTCCTCTCACTTCGGCTTTTGTAAATCCTACTTATTTTCCTGGGCCAAGCTCTTCTCACTCTTAGCCACAAATAAACTGGTAAAAACTTCCTCCTGCAGATGGAACGGTTGTTATGGTCAAATATATTATAACCAGGTCCTTTTAATATTCCATTAAATTAGCTAGTTTCATGGATTTGTTGGCCATACTCACTCCTAACCTGTTTATTCGTTCAGTTTGATATCAGTTATCTTCCTCTATATGTACTATGAACATTAGCTGTGTTAATGTTAACACATCAAGCTGTAATATTTCCAGGTTCTTACAGTGACCCAGAATTCACTGAGCAAGATTACACTGCATATTGCCTCCTATTGCTGTAAAAGCTCTTATTACTCTAACCGCGGTAGTGATTCAGCCAAACGCAGCTCACCCTCAGTCAGAAACAGCTCGCTGGAATGCTGTTACCTGCAATCCACAGCAGCAGGGTGATAATGCATCACAGCCTTATCTCCCCGTCCCATTTTCCCTGAACCGTGCTTAGCTGTGCGAAGAAGGGAATCTTGTGTGGTGGCTTTTCTGTTCTTCTGTCCATCACTGGCAGCCTCGGTCAACGGATACTTGCTCGTCATGTCTCTATATTGCTGACTTTCTCTCCTCTGGGATCCCATAGCTTACATAACTCACTGATTTCCTCTGAGAGGTGTCTCTGTCTTTCCCCTCTCACTTTGTCCCTGTCTTTCAGTCTCTTTCCTTTCCTCCCACCTCCCTTCCTTCACTTCTTTCGTTCTGAGTCATTCCTTTGCACCTATTTTTATACCTCTCTCTCTCTCTCTCTCTCTCTCTCTCTCTTCACTATACATTTAACACCCTGATGCACATTTTTATTGCGGAATGTATACTGTAACAGTGATGCTAACAGGATAGGAGAGATACAGCTACAACCCCGGTAGGAATCAACATAGATTCAAAACTCTCCTCTTTTATTCATGTTTAATCTATCCATCATCTGTGTAAGCTCATCATTCTTCTCATCTGTCAAGTCTTTGTAGTTGTGTTAAAGGAGAGTCTATGTGTTTGTGTGTGTGTGAGTCTGGGATGTTGTGATAGGTATTTGTAAGTGTGCTTGTATTTGAGTCACAGTATTTTACAGATGGTTTTCACATGCATCTGCAATGTTTTTAACTGTGTCATTATTAGGGTTTTGAATTTTATTTGCAAGCCATTTAATTCTAGTTTGATCCTTTGAACCAAAAATGTCCAGTTACCTGTGACAGGGATGCAGTGTATGTCCCTGGGTAGATATTTAAAGAGGTTTGGATCTGGCAGTATCAAACAACACATTTATTTTGACCAAATTGTGTAGCTTTGCCACTTGTCACACCTGAATGGAGATGCTGTGCTTCTGGGACTCCTCCCGCCATGTTACTCCTCATCTTCTCACAGGACACGACTGATGCAGAGCTTCAAAGAGTCCCATTCCCATGAATCCTTGCTGTCTCCCAGCAGCGCGGCCGAGGCGTTGGACCTCACGCTGGACGAAGACGCCATCATCAAGCCAGTTCACTCCAGCATCCTAGGACAGGAGTACTGCTTTGAGGTAAAGCTGGATCTAACCATCAGTGTTCCAACTTGGAGACAAACTGACTTTTTTACCATTTTATTTGGTGTTATTTGGAAAATGATCCAAACATGGAGCATTAAATGTAGCCCAGGTCCCCGAAATCTCTTTCATAATTCCATATAGTGCTTCGCAATACTAACCAACGGATAACGTCTAGTGTTGCAAAAAATGTGTGAATGCCTGTTGTTCATTGTTTTTATACTGTGTGGTGTACCTGGCTGAGTTGTCCCTCCGTCTGGTCTCATGTCACAGGTGACGACTGCTTCAGGAACCAAGTGCTTCGCCTGTCGGTCGGCTGCAGAAAGAGACAAATGGATTGAAAATCTTCAGAGAGCTGTCAAGCCCAACAAAGTGAGGCTAAGGAACAACAGTAACAGAGGATCTAGGGTTTATATTTTTGGTCTCACCTCCCATGACTACATCACTCTACATCAGTATCAGGATTTCTTTATTTTTCCGCCTGTACAGCTGCTCCCCCTCTGGTGGCTTTATCACTGTAGACAGGACATGAAACAACTGCCAGTTATGAAACATCACTGAAGATACTTTGGGTAATTTTAAGTTCTTGGCTGTCATTTGAATTCTGATGTCCCGAGGACATGAGACGAGCTCCTGAAACCTGCCAGCACACTAAGGATTCATCTTAGCAGCTGCATTTCCATAAGAGGATCAGGGCCCACAGCAAGGATACTCATTAGCTTTGTGTGCATGTTGAATAATTTACTTTATTCCTGGAAGCTTCAGGGTCAGAGAGGGAGTGAGCAATGGTGATTTGCCTTGTTGATTGCTTGGTAGAATACCAGGGGAGCACTCTGGACAAGGCTGCTTCTGAAAGTACTGGTATATTTAGCCCATCTAAATATGGCAGTAAGCACAGGGCAGAGCGAGCCAATGACATTTTGATCTATTAAATGACTCACCCTTCACTAAAACATCACTCTCTGCAAACAACCCTGCTCTCTACCCTCACAACAGAATGCCCAGTGTGAAATTAACCCTTACCATGTACATCTGAGAGCAGTAGGTTTGCTTTTAAAGTGGACTCTGCGGGTGGTAGCATGGATGATTTTGCTCTGCTCCCAATGGAGGTTTCAAATATAGCTAGTTTTTTTTCTCTCTTCAATCATCACACACTGAGTGCTGTTCTTTCCTGAATCTTGACAGCCTCCAGCCCACTCACTCACAGTCTACCTTCATTTTTTTCCATGTTTTTACCTTTCATTCAATACCGGTTATTCAGTTCCATTTATGGTCAGACATAGCTTTTCTCACCACCAGCTCATCGATGTTTTTATTTATTAATTTATTTTTTGCAATGAAACTGTATGTCTCTGCCAGTACCTGGTAGTCTTCTGTTTCCTCCCTCGCAGGACAACAGTCGGCGGGTAGACAACGTGCTGAAGCTCTGGATCATCGAGGCCCGGGAGCTCCCTCCCAAAAAGCGCTACTACTGTGAACTGTGCTTGGACGACATGCTGTATGCGCGCACCACCAGCAAACCCCGCACCGACACTGTCTTCTGGGGCGAGCACTTTGAGTTCAACAACCTCCCGGCCGTCCGCAACCTCCGCCTCCATCTCTACAAAGAGACGGACAAGAAAAGACGTAAGGTAAGAGAACGCCAACCTACACTGCATGCAGGCTTCGGTTTGTACATTAGTCACAACAACCAGTGGGGATAACTGTGACTGCAGCATTCCGAATGAGATAAACAGTACAGTACCCAAATGAATCTCAATGAAAGTTTCCTCAATAGAGAGCATTTACCAGCATTGTCATCTCACACTATTTTATTCCTATGTTAAACTACTATAACCTTCATCTATGTCTTCCACCTGTACAGGAGAAGAGCACGTATCTAGGACTCGTCAGCATCCCCATATCCAGCATCACCGGTCGGCAGTTTGTAGAGCAATGGTACCCTGTGATCCAGCCCAGTGTCATGGCCAAAGGAGGGGGCGTAGGAGGGGGCAAAATCATCAACGCCTCATTGCGGCTCAAGTCTCGTTTCCAGACCATGAGCATACTACCAATGGAACTGTACAAAGAGTTTGCAGAGTACGTCACCAACAACTACCGGACGCTGTGCGCTGTCTTGGAGCCCCTGTTGAGCGTTAAGAGCAAAGAGGAGGTGGCCTGTGCTCTGGTTCACATTCTCCAAAGCACGGGGAAGGCAAAGGTATGGAACAAACATTGACACGCAGGCTCTTCTTAGCGTTACGTTGCAGCTCATCGTGCCATAATTTTGATGGTGCCAGGTATGATTTCAGGTGTTTCTACTGTTCCAGGACTTTCTTTCAGACATGGCCATGTGTGAGGTAGACAGATTCATCGATCGAGAGCATCTTATCTTCAGAGAGAACACCCTGGCCACCAAAGCCATAGAAGAGTACCTCAAACTCATTGGACATAAGTACCTCAAAGATGCTTTAGGTGATGGCTATACTCTTTTCATATGTCTGGTACTATTTGAAGGATCTTTTGGATTCAGTGGCGTATCATGCTGTAAGCTGATGTTTGCTTGTTTACTTGTTTGCAGGTGACTTCATTAGAGCCCTGTATGAGTCAGAGGAGAATTGTGAGGTCGATCCCATGAGAACCCCACCTTCTGTTCTGGCAGACCATCAGGCAAACCTACGCATGTGTTGTGAACTTGCTCTCTGCAAAATCGTCAACTCTCATTGGTCAGTTTTGTTCAACAAAATTCCTGAGATTTTATTTTACGTTATTCCAAAGACAAATACGGACCCTGCTGTCTGTGTTTTTTTTTTTTATGAAAACGATGAAATCCCGCAAAAATGCTAACAATAAATCACAGCCGGCAAGTAAGAACCAATTACCGTGGTGTTACTTACGTGTCGTTGCTCCAGCGTGTTCCCACGAGAGCTGAAGGAAGTCTTCGCGTCCTGGCGTGTGCGCTGTGCCGAGAGAGGGAGGGAGGACATTGCGGACCGACTGATCAGCGGCTCCCTCTTCCTGCGCTTCCTCTGCCCGGCGGTCATGTCCCCTTCCTTGTTTAACCTGACCCAGGAGTACCCCGATGAGCAGACGTCACGCACGCTCACCCTCATAGCCAAAGTGCTACAGAACCTCGCCAACTTCTCCAAGTCAGTTCCATCAAGTAGCAGTGGCCGTCGTTGTCTTGCTCTACACGTCTGTATGGACTATATGGTTGCCATCCAGCTACTTTTGCCAGAGACCCCGGTGTCTGGCTTTAATTTCCATTTTCCATTTTTTGTAATGTTCTGTTAAATTGTTGAACAAGGAATACAATCATATTGGCTAAATATATCAAAGTCAAGTAGCAAGAGGAACAGGTTGAAGACAAATTAGTGTTGAGTTTAATGGGATTGGAGTGTCTGGATTTGCTTCGTTGAAAATGTGGCAACCTTATTATGGGCCTAGTATGTTTGCAATGCAAAAAGCTGTGCAGTCAGATGTGAAGTTAAACAGTTATAGCTTTGCAAACATATTCCCTTTCTACCTTGATTATGCTGTTCTAGGTTTGGCAGTAAGGAGGAGTACATGTGCTTCATGAATGAGTTTTTAGAGATGGAGTGGGGCTCCATGCAACAGTTCCTGTATGAGATCTCCAATCTAGACAGTGTAACCAATGCAGGTGCTTTTGAGGGCTACATTGACCTGGGAAGAGAGCTTTCCATTTTGCACAGCCTTCTGTGGGAGGTTATGGCCCAGCTCAGTAAGGTACATACATGCTGTCACAAGTCTAAGTAGACATTTTAGAGTTTTTCTATTTTATTTTCTTAAAATGCATCCGTCTTGATTTGTTTCGCCTAAGGATGCCATCATCAAACTTGGACCATTACCTCGCTTACTGAATGATATTAGCATGGCCCTCCGCAATCCCCACCTCCAAAGGCAGCCCAGTCATCAGACGGACAGGCAGCCTCCCGAGAGACAGATGGACAGGCTTCTGTCTCGGCCAAGCTTCAACAGGGGCATCTCATCTGAGTTTCAGAACCTCATGATGAGAGATCTCAACAGGTAGTGGCTCCATGCTGAAGCACAAAGACTCAGGGGTGGTTCTAAACTCTTAATTCCTCACTTTTGTTACTACAAACCTCTCGTATTACATTAAAACTTTACTTTCATTTAAATAATTCACCATCGTTCATGAATAATGTACCTTAAGATTAAAAACTAAATTGGATGCCTATAGTTTGGGAGATTAAAGATCCTGGAAGAGAAATGGCATATGTCAGTATCCTGAATACATACAGTTTATTAATCAGCTGTCTCTGTTATATTTTGCTTTACCCTGCCCCTCCTTTACAGTTCCATAGATATCACCCGCTTGCCTTCCCCAACCTCTGCTATGTCCAGTGGTGGGGTTCCGCCATCACGAGCTGGAATGGGGGGCTATGCGGATCGCGACCATCCTCATCGGGCCTCTTCTAAAGACGTTTTCTACGTAACCCGCCCCCCACTAGCCCGGTCTAGCCCCGCGTACTGCACTAGCAGTTCCGATATCACTGACCCCGACCCAAAGGTAAGCTCCCAAGGTAAATGCAGATCAGACGAGCGGGTTGGGGAGGGGGCAAGTCATGAGATTATGGCCCATGTCAATGCAAATTGCTTTACTGTGGTGAAAGCTGTTTGGTTCAAAATCTCATTTGAATGGCAGCTCGCTCCTCAGCACGTTTCTTCACCTTTGCTGTGGGACTTTCGGTTCCCTTTGATCCAGTGGGACGGTGAAGTGCTACAGGCCTGCTTACTGCATGGTACAAAATGCCACCCAAGCATGGCGAAAGAGGGCAACAAGATGATGTGGGTGCTGTTAATACATATGAAAGTGATTGTCCAGCTGTGGTGTCTGTTGGATTCTACCATCCCGCAATACAAACATCTTGCAATAAGTAGATGAAGTAGAATGTGCTGACATACCAGCCAGTGTACGTGTATGACTGTATGACTGCGAAGCACACATAACTGCAGTCTTCTCCCCTGTAGGTTCTGACTGTTAATGACTGTATTTCTATGATGGACCTCCAGGACTCAAGAATGAACAGCGTCTCTAACCTGCAGTCTGTGGGGGACATGCTCAACTCTTCCCAGGCCTCGCTTGCCGGCCTCGGCAGCTTTGGTGGTCTCGGCGGCCTGGGCGGAGGTCTCGGAGGCCAGCTGCGCGCCGGCGGGCGCATGTCGGCCGGGTCGGGCGGCTCCAGCATTTCCGGCGGCCTGCGGCTGAGCCAGCTGAGCCAGATGGGGACCACCACGGACTCGCTGTCCCAGCAGCAGCAGCATCAGGCGGCCGCCATGCGATACCCGCTCTCCTTCCAGAACCCCCTGTTCCACATGGCCGCCGACGGGCCGCAGCTTCATCACCAGCACAGCCGGGCCCCGCCCCCTCCCCCCCTCCTGCTGGCGCCGGAGCCCGACCCCGCCCACTCCGCATACATGCCCCAGTTCGCCCACGGCGGCTTCTCCCGGAGCGAGGACCTCTCCACTCTCAGGCCCGGGCCGCACCTGGGCCAGCCCAGTATCATTCACTCGCACAGCTACAGCGACGACTACAGCCGCCACAACCAGAGCGATTATGGCCGGCGACAACTCCCTATGCACATGCAGGTACGAGCTTCCTTCACTTTCTCAGGCATTAATTGCACTTTTGAAACATCTGATAGGTATTTACGATTTGACACAAGAAAAGGAACATCTAAAAGGACTGTAATTACAGTTTGTCCAACCTAAAACTTTAACTAAATTGTTCTTTAGAATTTAAGTGCAAGAATATATCATTAAGCATGGAGAGAGTTTGATTTTTATTGGAACATTCCTGTGTGTTTGTGTTCGTGTAAGGAAAACCTTCAGCAGCAACAAATGATGGGCATGGCTTCACAAACAGGAACTTCTCATTCCTCGCTGGCCTCGCCCCCCTCCACCGTCCAGCCTGTCCGTCAGAGCTCCATAGCCCCGCCTCCCACACAAAGAATGAAATCGCAAACCTCCCATCAGCTTTCCGTAAGCTCGGCAGCTGGGGCCACCCCTCCCTCCAAGGCGAGGCCTCAGAGCGGGAACTTGCTCCAGTCACCTGAATCAGGCTTCGGGGGCAGGCCACAAGGTCCCAGACAGCAGTTGTCCGTCAAGGACAGCTCCGCTCCTGGCTTGCCTCATCAGCAGAGCTCCACTAGGGAGAGCCAGGGATCCCAAGGCTCTCAGGGGGGGACACCGCAGTCAACACAGCAGTCGCAAAAGGAACGGCAACACTCACAACAACACTTACTCAAGCCGTCCATCAGCAAACAGGTGCTCGGTGCTTCTGTACACGTTCTCTATCACAAATAGGCCTGTTCTAATGAGACATGTGGCTCTAAGTTCATATACAGCCATATATATTATGGGATTGTGTATTTCAAGGGATAACGCACATGTCTAGGGCAAACTGAGCAAAATGACGTTTGCATCACTGCTCAAGGTTGAGGTCATCTGGCGCTTATCCATATGTTTGATACTGACACGGTATGGTAACTATTGCAGTCTCTGTGAATTCACTTCTCAAAGTTAAATTTGGCTTTAGTGTTTTTTTTTTACAGCAATATTGCACTTAATGTTTTACAAAAGAAACTATTTGAGTTTATAGTCTTCATGCATCAGCAGTATTGGTGTATAGCAGAAATGTAAGAAGATTACTCAGCTAAGTCTGCTTTTTTTGTTGTTTTTTGTTTGTTTGTTGTTTGTCTGCTTTTTTTCCCCTTTCTTTTCAGGGCTCATCTCCGAACACTCTAAACCCACCCACCCCTGCGTCAGAGAGGACGGTGGCCTGGGTGTCCAACATGCCCCACCTCTCTGCTGACATTGAGAGTTCCCGCATAGACAGGGAAGAGTTTAAACTGAAGGAGTATTCGAAAAGCATGGACGAATCACGCTTAGACAGGGTGTGTACTTCTCACCCTACTGCACCACTCTTACGTACTTTACTGTCTCCTTCATGTGTGGACCCAATTTAATTCTAGCATCTTCTCTGGCATGCTTAGAAGCTTTGAATGATTTGAATGATGGATCTGAATTCGCATGAAGTGGAGGGTCCTTTCACTGTGGAAGTGGACTCCTTTCCCAGAGGCCAAACAGTTTGATGCTTTTCTGCTTGACACACCTGATATAGTTTATGAAAAGCATGATAATTACTCAAAATGATAAGCTGAATAAAAAAGACTGCACTCTTTTAACTGACCGGATGACCTGGATGGATCAATACATCTAATAATAATAAGTCACACAAGCAGAAGCAAACTCAAACTATATTTAACTACATAGAGTGCTATCATACGTAACTTAAACCTTTTCTCATAGCTTCACTCATTCATGTAGTTTGTGAATTCAGATCCTTTGGGAGAGAATGCACTGGTGTGGCAGGACTGTCCAACTGGTCTTCGTCATGTCGTCTCTCCTACAGCACCTCACAACCACAACAGATGGTGCTGTGTGCTCGTCTATGAATTATTTAAATGACAGATAAAGGAAATGAACTTGAACAGTCACTTCAAGTAAATAAAGTGAGGAGAGAGCAGATTTGCATTGCCCTAGTGCAGTATGAGAGTTCGTTTTTTCTCCTTGTGGCATATCACATAGAGCTTTCAAGGGATGTACAGTCTATCAATCTGAACGAGAATATTGTTATTGGATGTGTGACAATCTGAGTGACTGCTAAATGTTTCTCAGCATCAGAAATGTGCTAGCACTGCTTGATGTTAAAGCTGTGTTAGATATGCTTCTTGCTCCAGTGCCAAATAGTGCCAAATCTGTGCCACTCGAACAAAAATAATGCTACA
Organism: Brachyhypopomus gauderio; assembly: GCF_052324685.1. Classification (NCBI taxonomy): domain Eukaryota; kingdom Metazoa; phylum Chordata; class Actinopteri; order Gymnotiformes; family Hypopomidae; genus Brachyhypopomus; species Brachyhypopomus gauderio. Next base: position 27,705,245 of record NC_135217.1, read on the forward strand.
TCGTAACATGCCATACCTTGTTTTTTCATCTGTATTCTCTCTCTCCCTCTCTCTTTCCCTCTCCCTTTCTCCCCCCCCCTCTCTCTCTTCCTCTCCCTTTCTCTCTTCCTCTCTCTCTACCCATGTGGGCGCAGGTGCGGGAGTACGAGGAGGAGATCCACTCCCTGAAGGAGCGTCTGATGATGTCCCACCGCAAGCTGGAGGAGTACGAGCGGAGGCTCTTCTCGCAGGAGCAGCAGACCAACAAGATCCTGCTGCAGTACCAGAGCCGGCTGGACGACAGCGAGAGGAGACTGAGGCTGCAGCAGATGGAGAAGGATTCGCAGATAAAAGGAATTATTGACAGGTAAAAGACCACAGGGTCCCAGCAGTACGGGAAACGCGCGGAGGTGTGCTCAGTACACACCTGATAAGAGATGAGAGGGTAAGCGTGTTGTTTTGCTAGAGCGATAAAGACACTCGTTTGATTAGGCAGGGAGCTTCTTGTGCAGTTGGTGGGTGGAGAGACGGTGAAAAGGTGAGAGATGCGTAAATGTCAGCAATTTGATTTCTGGTGGCATGCAGTGTTGTTTATTAAACTCTAATAAGCAATGCTGTGACATTCCAGCAGGAAGGGTGTTTATGCCTATTTACTATGCAAGTCTTGTAGGACAGTATGTTGCTTACTGTCCGAATGGATTTGATGTATGTAGCATCCTTTGTCAAAGGCAAATATAAGGTTCCCAGTTATTTAAAACTCCCTTACTTAGGGGTGGGCAATATAGCAGTGGACTTTCTTTTGCATATTGTGGATGTCATTGCTATTTTTAGAAACACTGACTGTGTTTATGTCCCATTAAACATGGAAATGATAGATAAACTGGACGCAAACAGTGGTGTCAAACTATTATATTAAAACTGGGCAGTAACAAGGAATGGAGATCATTTTAGCAACTCTCTATTTTTTCATGTTACTTCCTCAACACTTAATCATAAAAATGAAATGTCATAATGTGTACAATCATTTTATTAATGTGCTTGCCACAGTGCATACAAATACCCAGACTTTCAAAGCTGCTTCATTGTTTAGACTGCAACTGGAGTCAAAAACGTCCTTTAACTCTTGACATCTTAACACTCTGAGCACAATACTACAGTGTTGATACATTTCTTCTGAAAAACTCGACCTTTAATTTTGAGGCATATTGTTTCAACATCCTGGTTAACTAAAGGCTTACTGTATGACTATAGTCATGACTCTATACTGTGCCTCCTAGTGACCCTTCTAAGAGCATGGTAAGAGGAGCTATATAATATTGCTGTGCTGAATTGTGAAACAGAAGGCCGTCTTTGAATACCTTGGCATGCCCTTTCTGGAAAATGACTCCAGCACCAGGTTTCCTTCACGTTTGTCTCTTTAGAGTGCTTTTGCCGTTTTAATCAATTTCCAGGAATGACAATGCAGCGTGAGGAATCTTACATAACCTTCAGTGCAGAAAGTCAAAGTAAACTGGTGTTTTTTCTCTACTTAGCCTTATGGGATATAACGGTACATACCTCTGAGCACTTTCTTGCAGAACTATAAGTGCATGCCGTCGGCTACATTTTTTTGCACTTTTGAGAAACAAATGTTCACTAGGGGTGCTAAACAGAAGCTCAGCTCAGCTCAATTTAGACTCAATTTTGTCTGAAATGGACTGTAGTTGACGTTGTGATGGAGATTTTATCTGGGTACTTGCTGGTTATCAAGATTCCCATATATGTTTTGGTTGAAGATATTGGGGAACAGGAAGTGGACTTCACAACTTTATGTAGGTAGCTAATTAATGCTATGTTAAATGTGGCATTAGCTAGCTAATCATCATGTTTAAGGTGGCATTAGCTGCTTTCAGTCTCTAACCAAGATGAATCACAGGCCACTCCCAAGTACAGTCAACTGCATTCCTAAAGTCCTAACTGCAGTTTTCTCCCAGTTGTAATTGTCTTGAATTCATCATGTTTGCTCATTCTTGCACAACGAAAGCGTAAGAGAGCAAAGGATAGTGCCTTGATGTGACGCTCGGGGCAGGGCGAAGGACGAGGCACAGAGTCCTTACTTTTCTCTAACGTCACGTTTAATACATACATAAATATAGCGCAGATAGCCCCCAGATAGCAACACTTAAACACATGTGTGACTCTGACAAAGACGAGCACGGGACACTGCGAGCGCACATTAAATAGACAAACCACATAAACCCCGAGTGATGATGAGACGAACCACAGGTGAGACTGATGAACACAGGACGTAACCGCACCCACGGAGATCCATAGACGCAGCCAACTAGACGTAGACGACGTAAACACACGCCCAAAAGGGAGGGGTCAGGGGCTGTAACGTGACACCTGAAGCTTCTTTTAGTACCCACATGTGGCAAATGTGGCAAAGCCAACATATTTTGTAGTTATATAAAAAAGTGCTCAAAGGTACATTTGTCACATGAGACTAAGTTTGTTTTTTTTTCTTGAGGGATTACAAAATAAAGTGAATGAGTTCTACAAGTGTTAGTCTAGAAAGGTGCTCCTACCGTAACATGTCTGAACACATTTGCTTATATTGGTTAAAATAATAAGTGAATAGAAATGATTAAGTATTTTCAGTGTCTCTCACCGTTTTACTCAGTTATGTGTTGAGGATTACCAGGGAGCTTCTAGAAAATCTACACTGTAGCTGCACAGACAGATTCCAACAGAATTTTGATATTTCCTCTTCCAAAAGAGTCTCATGGTGTTCACGTGTTCACAATATTCCTCCTTCTGAGATGTTTGGGGAATCCTATGTAAATGTGTGAGGTGACATTGTGACCTATGTAAATGTGTGAGGTGACATTGTGACCTGTTCTTTGACAGAATTTATAATTTATTCAGATATTCACATTCTCTCATATGTTTATGTTCCATTCCAGGATCAACTACAATCTCTCGTAAAACTGTTACATTCTGATTTACTGACATAACTTTTTTTTATCATACAGTACAGAGATTTTTGTCATGGACTGTTTGTCATGTCTGTATGTCTGTAAGAGCTTATGCCTGTAAATTATTGCATAGTTTTTTCACTTTTATAAGTTGCCATAAACGTACACAACTTTGATTTGCAAACACCTCTAGATTGCAATATGCTACAATGACAACCACAGAGTATTTGTGTATTTGTATATTGTAGCGTTGACAAGTGTGCTTCCTCTAACATAATATGCACATCAGTACACACATACATGAATGAAGCAGAGAATTAGAAATTGCACTAAATAGATGTCAAAGTTTCAGTCGGTGTGAAGGTAATTTCAGACTGTACCTTCTCCAACGTGGTGTGTTTGCTACTGTTTGTGGAAATACATGAGATTATTTAATTATAGATCAGCCAGCAGACATATAACTACTTTGATACAGCATTGATACAAATGATTGATATCAATGAATGATACGATATGATAACATAAAGAAATAATTCAGAGTGAAACATGAAATGTTCATTGCTTTTAACTGAGCGAAAAAAGAATGTGAATTTTATTTTTTAAATGTAAATTTAATACGTAAACCTTAAATACAAGTCAAGAATGTGTAGCATATAATGTAGCTTACTTTGATCCCCAATGAAGTGCAATACTGTTTAATTATTACACTGTGCAATAAATACTTTATATGAATGTAACATTTAATATGTTCAAAAAGCAGCTGCTGTCTACATGCGATTTGCCCAAATCTGTGACCTCATGCTGTGAATCACATTATCTTTTATTCTCCCTTATTTATTCAGCCCATAAACAATTGCTCCTTTTAATAAACACCTACTCTTTTAATAAGCAGTTTCTCTGATGAGTCAGACATAGTCCTCTTTGAACTTCTGATCTTTCAAAACACCGTGGTGGCCACTGCCTCCATATTTATCAACTTAAACTGTTTTGTCTGTTGCTCTTTTTAATTCTTTTCCGTACTGTTTTGTAAAATCATTTAATACTGTACCTTATCAGTTGAATAAAATGTCCAATATCATTCTTTGAAAACAATACCTGTGGATTTCATTATTTGCTTATGTGCAAAATTAATTACTTTTACATTTTTTAAGTCAGTATGTGCTTGAAGATGTGCTTCACACTTTGAAGAACAGCAAACAAAGATAAGACAAATGCGTTCTGCTTTATGAGATGTCACCATCGTGTTTTTGCCTGTTAATGGTAATTCACATTCTTCATGGACATTACCCATGTGTTGTATTGTCTTTTTATATCAGTCATTTTCTTTTTTGTCTTTTCAGTTGTATTCTAGGACCATGGATAATTAGTAACAGAGGCTGTGAAATTTACAAATTTAACTTTTGAGAACTGAATTAAGGAAATTTTAAATAATTAATAAAGATCTGCTTTGAGGATGTTTTGATAACTGTTGAATTATTCCCACAGCTGTTGTCACAAACCTGAGATCTGAACGTGATCTATTTTGAAATAACACATCATACTGAAATGGAATTGCATCATTCGATGATACAGCTGAGCGTGCTCATACATGCACAGAAACACAAAGCCTTTGACACTTGTTAGAAGGTCATGGCGACCTGTTTCATCATCTCAGCTATTCCCCAGGGATGATGTGAATATATAATTCATGTGATCATCAAAATACCACTGTTCAAATACATGCAGCTCAGAGTGCTTGTAAAGGACGACCAAGGTTTCACTTGGGAAAACCGTAAATTGGCTGTTAGGCCAGGGTACATGGTACATGCTAGATCAAACAGCTAGACTGCAGCGCATAGCACATCTGAGCATGACTGGAAGGGGTTTATTTTTTTTTTGTTTTTTTATTTTTTACACACAGCATGTTCACAAGTGCAGCCACACTTCAGAAATATATGTTATGGAGACATGTCTATTGGAACTAATTGGAAGCCTTTTTCTTTTTCTTCCTTTTCTTTCTTCCTGGTCTTCTTTCGTCTTTGTCTCTGTTCTCTCTCTCATAAAGGCTCATGGCAGTGGAGGACGAACTGAGGGCAGGGGCAGTTTCTGAGCACAAAACCAGGATGTTTGCTGACCAGGTCTGTGTTCTTCTTTTCTCTCTCCCTCTCTCTCTCTATTTCTCTCTGTCCCTCTCTCTCTGTCTCTTTTCCCCTTATCCGCACGACTGCCTGTCCTCTCTATAAAGATCCCGTCGTTTGTTCGTGTTCCGTTCCATGCAGCATCTGTGTTGATTTGCTTGTCAGTTCATTTGACCATTCGAATGCTAAAAATGAGAGATTTGCATTATCGTCCGTTCTTTGTGGCACTAGGAACCAGTACCTTGGTTTGGCTCTGGGTCAGGTCACAGCTAGAGTCAATGTAAAAGATGTTGAGTATGTGCTTAAAGCCAGTGATCTGAGGTGCTTTGCAGTGCTACTGAGACAGCTTCAAAGGAGAATCCATCCAGAGAATGTTAACGTGGATAACAAGGAAAGAAATATAATTTGTGTAGCATCATTTGCTTGGCCAAGCTCATTCGGCACAGCATTAAAATCCACTGAAAACAAGAAACTGTAGTAGATTACATACGGAGCTATTAGGTTGAAGGAAAGTTTTGTATAAAGTGTGGATGAATACGTTTGAGGAATGAGATAAAAAATAAATGTAATGGAATATACTGTATAGTGACATCTTCTATGGTTTAAGGAGTATAAACTGTGAAGATCATGTGTCTTAGAGGAGAGTCCAAAGGATCACCTGCAGTCCAATGCCAGAGGACCAGAAGAAGAATGTTTGGGTTGAAAAGTATTGGAGGAAATGGGATATTGCATTTTTTGAGAGTGTGTATTGATTGTGTACCAAGGTAGTGTATGTATCTGCTAGGTTTCTTTTTTAATGGATTGTTTTGTATGGCTTTAGGACAAAATTAAGGTTAGTGTGGGAAACCTTGAGTTCGTCCATAGTTTATTATCACAGATAAAGGCTGTTAAAAAAAAAGTCAAGGGCTTTTTATATCAACATGGTTAGCCGCTGTTAATGCTGGAATTGAATTATCCCTTCTCTGTACCGGATTCACCTTAAGGGCCAAAGTTGTTTGCTTCTGTGACGAAAATGTCAGCTGTCTCTGGTTGAAAGACGAAATCTGTATGTGCTGCCCTGTTCTTCTCTCTTCTGCTCACTGAACCGCACCATCAAAGAATGTTTTCTCACTAGAAGACCCATGCATGTCGCCTCAAGCACTCCTGCCTCAAAACCTCACACATCACCACATTGCCTTCACGTCAGATCACACCCACTTACATTTACATTCAATTTCCATTTACACTCCATTCCAAAATGCAGGTATCCAGGTCTGGATCTTCGCTGCATAGGTATACGCACGCATTTCCTAAAAGGACACAATGACCATAATCGTATTGTGTTTGAATCTGTCATGTTTAATACATATGACTGACCCCACAGAGGTGTGCTGGGAGTCTCCTCTTGAAAGCAGACCCTGAGGGTCAGGGCTCTACAGCGTACATGTAACTCTGAGTAGGCGGTGATGCTGTCCCGCTGCCGTTTGGCCATCCGGCAGGCGTCGTCCCCCACGAGAGGGGGGAGATTAGCTACAGCAAAGGCTTATCCGAGTTGAAAAGCAGCAGACACACTCGGAGGAGCGCCGAGAGGAGCTCAGCCGTGACACTGGGACCGAACTGTTTACTCACCGTTCACTTAGCGAGTTTTGAGCGCAGCAGATGACAGGTTCAGGTTCTGGTTCTGCCGTCTGGTTGTTAGCCGCAACGCTATAGTGTTACGCAGAAACAACACAATGGTTCTCGTTTTCCTTTGGTTCTAAATAAGTCCTGTGAGGTTCAGTTTGTTCATTATATTTGAATTTAGAAGATGATTCTTCAAAAGGGCCATGTAGCCTTCTTCTCAACCAAAAACTGGATGAAAATGCAGGAAATAATATCCTTCTATTACATTTATAGAAGTCACCTGACTTTCCAGTGATTGTTCAGAGATAATTCATGCATTGTTGCTTATAATGCCTCTCTTGTAATAAGATAATTGTGTACACATTTCTGCATCCCACAAGGCTACCCAATCAACATAATAATCAGTCTGGTTGAAATGAAATCACACCCCAAGTAAAAGTTGTTCCAGGAAACAGTATTTTTGTGTCATCTAGAGCTAGGATATGGACAGGTGCAGAGAAATGGATCTAGACTGCAGAGAAATGGATCAGACTCTACAGCACTGTTTCCCAGCTGTTTTCACAGTCCTAAGTGGTTATATTTCCATCAATGTCCATTTATAATGTCTGTGCGCACGTTATCAAGCTTGCCTGTGTTCCCCATCATTTCCACTGATATTAGGTTATATCTCTATTGATTTGTGAACAAAAATAAAATGCTGACTGAATCATACAATGACGTCTTGTGTGTGTGTGGGTGTGAGTGGACGTGTGTACAAGGGAACATTCTGACACTGTGGAGTCATTTGCTCATTAAAATATATATATATAAAAAAAAAGAAACTTAAACATCACAGAGTTTACTCTTGCGTTCTGAGATGAAGTCTAGGGATAGGTTTAGGTTTATTCTTGGACTTATGTAGCTATGGTAACTCATAAGTGAGTGAAATAGTAATAACACAGATAGCCACAGTATTTGCTAGTTTCATCACCTGTATCTTTCTGTTCTGCTCCATGATGCTCCAAGAGTTCATGTGTGTACTGCACCACATACACTACTGGCCATCATCTGAAGATGTTTGATGTCATGCCTACTTTTCTTGACTACCAGGAATGGCGAATGTGGCAATCTGGGAGACAGACTGCATGCTGGGTTGATAGCATGAGCCTGTGAAGCGCGTGCATCGCCTTTGCCCCCGAGACAGGCGCCTGAGTAGCATTGGTGCTGAGGTTGCCATGCTGTGTCTCCGTTATGATATGCTGACCGATACCACTGAATTACTGATCTATTGATTGTCAAGTTGATAACCAAAATCTATGCCATTTATTGTGTATATGTTTGTTTTGTGTCAAAATGCATTTCAAAATAAAAAATATCCATGTCCAGTCCATTGTTTGTTTGAAATATGTCTGTGAATGTCTGCAATTTTCTTTGTATATATATATATATATATATATATATATATATATATATGTATATATATATATATATATATATATATATGTTTGTATGTATGTTTTATATGTGTGTGTGTGTGTGATTGTGTGTGTATTTATGCGTGTAGTGTCCTCTCTTCATCCCTTCATGCCCCAGTATCTTCTCTATACCTTGTTCTTGAGACGTCAACTAAATCATCACACACTCTTACACAAGCATGGCACACATCTTCTGTTCTGCCTCTGTCTCTCACCCACACCTCACCTCGTGTTGACCAGATACGGTGATTTCTCTTAGGGGAGGCGGCAATCCATCCTAGTGCAGCCCCGCCTTGCGCCCGTCCCACCTCGAATGCACAGGTAATGAAGCGCCTGACTGTGAGCCGCCCACCTCGCTCGGAGACCCGCCCACCCCCGACCAACCCCGCCCACCCCACACATCCTCCCCACCCCACCTCATGCATGTGTCTCCATGCGTTACGCCTTGAACAGCCATGCCATTACATTTACAAAACTCATCCAAAGCCAATAAGAATGTATACCCCAGAACTCTTTTACAAAGAGTTTTAATTTCAGCATTTCTTCACTGCTTACCCTTTTGGATATGAATTAATTATATTTAATTACAGTGTTAGCAAATATGCCATATCTCATTATCTTTAATTCAAATACTTTTAATAAATGTGGCATATTAAATCAAAACAACATATAATAATTACTTATTTTATTCATGCCTGCATTCAAAGAATGCAACAGGCAACTGCATTCCATTGTTTTATTAACAGCATGTAGGAATCAAATTTGTTCTTGTATATTGTTCCTGCATACAAGAAAGGTATGACCCTTTTTACAGTAGCATCAGTTCAAGTTTATCGTTTCAGATGCTGAGTTTAGTTGTTGCCACTGATTAAAAGTACTGCTGTACTTTAATTGTACTGATTAATACTACTGCTGTAAATGGTACTTTCATTTGGCATTTCCACCATCGTTTCTCACTATCGCATGTAGTTTGCTATTTCCTGGTCACACACTGTATGGAAACACATACACACATAACACACACTCACACACACACACAAACACAATCACATACATAGCAGTGGTGGAAAGAATGCTAAAACGAAATACTGCTCATTTTGAGAAATGTTGAATACTCATATCAGACTAAAACACTCGAGCGGTCTAAAAGTCTCACGATGTTGTCCAACTGTGTGCTGTGTGTGTCAAATAGATCTGCACATCCTGAATTCCAACCAGCGGTAAACTGCACTAATTGCTGAGGTGATTCTGGACCAGATGCTTTGGGGACGAAAGTGGATGATTAACATTAACCCTATGAAGTCTGTCAGTGGTATCATCAAAAACGTGGTAATATTGTAGTCATAAATTACATTAGTACATACTGAAAGAGAAAGAGAGAGAGAGAGAGCGCTATATAGCAAAAAAGAGTAACCCTGGACTTCAGAGGGTTAAACTCATCAGTAGAAAATTTGTGGGTTTGTAATGAGCTGTATCTGAACTTTGATTAAAGTTGTGGCGAAAAGGCTATTTTCAAACTCTGATCTACTAGAAAAAACTCAAAAATACAAATGCTGAAAAATAACACATACATAATTACTTTCCACCACTGATGCATATATGCACACCATTCACACGACACACATTACATATACATACATGCACACTTATACAAACCACACACATACCCAAACAAACATGGGGCATGTGCTGTGGTGCAAGGTGGGAAAATAAACTGGTTTCATTATTATGTTCATACTGCCGTCATCTATTTCACCAGTGCACTCTGAACTAGATGATGGGAATTCTAGGAAATCTCCGTATCTGTCTCAGTCCTGATCCAACCTGCTGGTCCGTGTGCATGTGTGTGGATGTGCGCGTGATCCCGTGAGTGGATGTTTCAGTGTGTTAATATTGCTTGCACGGTTTGTTTGGTGCTTAAAGCCTCACTGTTTGTTTAAGTGCCTTAAATGCCGGGCAAATGTTGTGCATTACAGTCAAAGAAGAATTTGTTGTTCTTGATTACTTCAGTTTCTTTTATTCACATTTTGTTTTTGTTTATTTGCTAAATGAAGAAGGCAAAGGATGTCAAAATGGTAAAGTGGTCAAAGTAAAGTGGTCAAACGGGGTTAAAATGCTCCGATGTGTGCACTGTAAATATATGTTTGCTGTTTTGTGTTCAAATACACCCCTGATTCTCTTTATGCATTGAATGAATCCACATAAGGTTGATTGAAAATTGGGGATACATCGTTGTTGTTTTAAATGTATGTTATTTAATAGATTTGATTCCTGAGGTCTGTAAGCCAATAATTCACTCTCTGTATACTAAACCATCCTATGCAAGAGATGTCACAGATCTAGCAAAGTACTTACCCTGCCAAAGGAAACACACAGTAGACACATTGGGTGTGTGTATACTGCCAGGCCAACACTCTCACCAACCCTCAGTAACCCTTTAAAGAGCCGTAATTAGGCACCCAGTTGATGACATATGACATCCAGCTCTGACAGAGATGTATCATTCACTCCTGCTGTCTTCATCAACCAGCCTCTCCTTGTTGACCCCTGGCTCCGGCTCAAGGTCATGCATAATTTCCTCAGTTTTTTTTTTTTTTTTCATTCTCAAGTATCACGATCATGGTTCTGATTGAGAAGAGAAAATAATTGATTCATTCTGTTTAAAATTTGCCATTGTCATTCGGAAAAGATAAATTACAGTCCACGGAAGTCACAGTAGTCTGATTCAGACTGGGTTATGTTAGCAACACTTGCCACTTGCTAATGTAATAGTCTGAGATCAGATGACTATTTTTTTAAAGTAAGAGTTGGATTCAAAAGTCATGTCATGAAGTTGGGCCTTTAAAGGCAGAATTTTCACCTAAAACAAAGTTTTCCTTCAGTTGTAGTTTTGAAGATTGCCATACCCATAATGTGGCAGATGTCTTCGGTCCATAACCCTAACCCACTCAGCTGTTTTCTCCCTTTCTGTATTTCTGAAAACCACGATTGAGCGTGACTATACACATGGAGAATTTATTAATAGAGGTTTAATTTATTAATAGAGGTTTAATTTATTAATAGAGGTTAAATAGAGGTTTGGAACTCCAAATGAAGGGCTGCTTCATGCTTTTTGATGTGATTCAGTCATTTTTACATGCACAAATAGTTTTATCCTGGGCCAAATAAGCTGAAAATCATTTGTATCTCATACACTTCTAAATTGGATGCTGACATAATTATGGTTGTGATTTCATTTTTGATTAATATGGAAATGGGTAAAAATTTTAAGCAACTACATTCATAGCTATACATAAAATATATTAAGCAAAATTAATTGGACAAAATTTTTAGTTTTTTTTTTTTTTTTCAAATTGAACTTTGAAAAATACTCAACAATTTTATGTGTCAGTGAATCTAAAAAGTAAAAAAAAAAAACATCTGTATGGTACAAACCAAAATGCGACACCATTCCACATTGATATGGGAGCATTTATGTACAGTTGTGTGAGGAAAAAAGGCTTAATAATAATAATGTTTCAGATCTTTTCCCGTAACCAACAGCATACTCCTGTTTCGCTTTGCTGGGGTGGTGTTATCTTGTCCTTTGAGGTTTGTCTGGAACGGACTTGCTATACCCAGCCTCATACTCTTCTTTCCTCATTCAGATATGTGTGCTCCTGAATTTGTTGGTATTTACTAGACATTTTATTCCTTCCATCTGCACAGTATTTTTTGAGGCTCTTACTGCCAAGAATACTTTCAATAGATCCGCTCAATGTTTACAGATTAGCATCGTCGTTTTGTTTTGTTGTTTCCCCCCCCCCCCAAATGCTTCTGCTGTATTCCTCAAAAAACCCAAACATTTTATACTCCCATTTTGCTTCATCAGATCAGAGCACATTGTTCCAAAACATTTCCATTGTGTGAAGATTGTGTTGAGTTATATGGTGAGGTTCTTGGTAATGCTTCCTCTAGCCATGTCCTCCATGCTAGCCATGTTTACATAAGCATCACAGCACTGTGGATAGCTGCTTCCGGTCAGCCATCCTTGTCTGCACAGCTAATAGAGTAATCTCTAATCTCTCATTTACCTAAAGGATAACAGCACCTTTAGAAGTTCTAGACATTTAACGGTCTTCCAAGTCTTGCTTTTCAGTGATTCCCCCTTTACATTAATATCTTTAAATGGTTTTGAATGTTGAACATCAATTTCTTTGGGTTTTTTGTGTTCGTTTTTTGTTTTATTTTTGTTGGTGAAAGCTAAGATTTTTATTGTGATTCCTGTGCCGTGTAAATGTGAATTATTTTTAAGTTCTCAGACAGCTGAGTTATAAATATGAATAATGTTTTTAATACAGCAGGAAAAAGTTATTATTTTAAGTTCAAAACTATTTCAAAACAGTAATTGTGCAGTAAATGTACAGAAAGATGTATTGTTTTGATTGCAGCATTCTAAAGTGTCCCACATGGCCAAACTGTGCTTGCCTGTTTTCACATTACTGCTTCTAAGCAATCACGTGGTAGGGGGTATTCATAAAAATTTAATTTGTCATTTCATTATGTAAAATGCTTCCACAGAGGAGGACCTAAACTGAATCTCCTCTGACCTGACACTTCTCTGAAGTAACACACTAATTTCACATTAAAGTGTCACTCATGTGACAGATCATGGCATCTTACCATGGCATATTTTTTTCATCTGTAGCATCCTTTATGGTGCCCAGAATGTATCTGTTGCATTTTTCTAGTATACAAACCCAAAATCCCTGCACAGCAAAACCAAAAGCTTGTTTTGTTGTTGTTATCATTTTTTGTTGTTTTTTTTAATTTATTTTTAACACATTCAGTATCTAACTGGTCTGCAAAATTAACTGTTTAAGTCCTGGACATGGAGATGTGAATTTTATGAATACCTCCACCTAACCATAACTTTTGCCATCTAAAGACCAATAGCTAATATGCGGTGACTAGAATCACACTGGTCCTGTTGACAACCATCCGCACGCTATCTCTTGCTATCCCAGTTCAGCAGCACAGCATCAGGAGAGGAGAGGAGTGGAACCACTGGACTGAGCTTGTATATCAACCCCAGATTGTTAATCCCCCATCCCTCTCTCTCTCCTTCTCTCTATCCCTCTCTCTCTCTCTCTCTCTCTCTCTCTCTCTCTCTCTCTCTCTCTCTCTCTCATTCTTTCTCTGTAACCTCCCATTTCGCCCTCGGAGTTTTGCTATGGCCGTTTCCCATACATCGGCTGTGTAACTCATTCGTTGTTCCCATACACTCTTACCCACGATCTCATCACCTTCTCCCTCCTTCTTGTTCTTCTTGCTCCCTTTCTGACCTTATCACACTCCATTTGCATTAATCTGCTATCCTGAACCCTTTGTCAATATGCCTTCCCCGCAACCAATACCCCTTTCTCCCACTAAACATCAATTTCATCTCTCCCTCCACCTTTTTCTTTCATCCTCTGTTCTTAAATGCTTCCCTTTCCACATCCCCTGTCTACTATTCCTCTTTTCTCTCTCCTTTCTACCTCCCCCCCTCCCTCTTTCTCTCTGTCTTGCCAGGAAGAGCAGCTTTCCTCCCTGGGTTCTACAGACCCCGGTGTGAGTGTTGGCGGAGGAGAAAAGACCGCCGCTCCTGGCTTTGGAGTCTCTTCCTTGGACATCTCCTCCGACAACGCCCCCCAGAATGGAGCCCCACCCCCCCACGTAGCCCCCCCTTCTCATTCCCCTCCTCCTGCCCACCTCTGCCGGAATGGAGAGCTTCGAGGCAACTAAAATTCTGCTCCAGAGAGAGCCTCTATTGCGACTGGGACCACAGCAACATTGAATGTGGGAACTGGCATAGCAGGAGGGGGAGCAGGTCAATAACAGAGTGAAAACACCATTTTTATGACCGCAGAAGAAAAACTAACATCCCTCACACCTACTCCCATTTTACGAGTAACAGTGAAGATGATACATCCATTCTTTTTCTCGGTTTTTGTGCGTTAGACAGGATGGGAGGCAACACATATTCTTACACTATCTACACCAAACAAAAAGGGCTCTCTGGTGGATCTGGTATTTCCTTTTGGTCAACTTTAACAAAGGCATTTCCATCTTATTACTGTGGTCCGACGGATCGTTGATGTTTCTGCAATCCTCGATTTAGGGATCACATGTGGGTCATTACAGATTCCTGTGAACAGTCTGAATTCACTGATACTATAATTCCTTTTTATTTTGTTTCTTTAGTTTGGAAGAAAACATTCATCTGGGTGACCGATCTCTTGAGTGCTCTGTAGTAAAAAAAGACCTATAACATAATTAACTAAACGTGAGTAAACGTGTAACCTGTGAAAATGCCAGCTTTCAAGGTCTTCTATGGAGATAAGACTTTATTGCCGTGTGGTCTGGCTTCCTTAGTGCCTTTTCTGTATCTTTCAACAGGGTTTTCAAACTAAACAGGTTTGGCTTTTGGTTCATTAGTCAAAGTGCCCCAGATGATAGATTGATCAGTGACTCTGACCCAGTGGAACAGGGAAGAGTTTAGGCCGCGTGTCCTGAACGAGTGACGAGTGGTGTGGTTTCTTGTAGTCTCACACTCGCAAGAAGTGCTTGTGCTTTATCAAATTGTAATTAAGGACCTCGCCTTGCAATGTTTTTTTTCTCTTCTCAATCTCAGAACCTATGTGTGATGAACTGGTGCTATAGATATAAAAACAGTGCCATTTCAAAAACGAATCTGTGTCACACCACTGCCCCCCATCCTGCAACTACCCTCGTTGTCCATTTGTCTTTGATGATACTGTCCATGTCCCCATGAACTGTTCTGTGTGATGGCATCCTTGTGTTAATGTCTTCTTTTTTCTTTTTTTTTTGCATCTGTGTATGTGTTCGTGAACTACATGGAAAGTGATGTGGTCTCTGTTAAGAGAACCTTATTTTTTAATCATTTTCTTAATTTATTTATTTTTTATTGTGACAGTAGGTCAACTCCAGAACTTGGACACTACCATGAGCAGCATGTCTTCACAACCAAATTGTGTCAGACAAGCCATCATGAGTGTTGTGTTTCCACAGTAATTTTTTTTCCATATTGATTAAGGAAATATTCTCACAGGTTCAGGGTTTAAAACAGGGAAGTAATATGCGACACCTTAATTATGTGTGTATGTAGCCTACAATTTCATTTGGGCTTTTGTAGTTTAACATATGATAAAGTAGCCCAACCCTCTCCTTTATAAATTTCCCAAACATTTTATTGATAATAACTTAGTGATCTTGATACAAACGCTGCACATGAAGTAACTGTACTGTACAGAAACATGCCATGTGTTTGTGTATGTAATGTCATGTGTCTGTGTATGTCGGGTCTGTCCCAAAACCTAGCCAGCCTAAGTAAGCACTACGTAGGCAGCATTCTATCTGACATGTATTCTCATAAGGCAGATTATTGAGACAATCTAAGAGCCATTTAATCACAGCTTGTTATCGTCCAGTGTATGCGACCAGTGTTTATTTACATCTATTTCAAGCACTACCTCGGCATTTCAGCACAAAGGACTCTCTTCACATTTTTATCGATTTTAATTCTCGCATTAGATAAGTTAGATAGTTTGTTAGCCAGCTGGCTATCCATGAGAGTAACTTGAGGCTTCAAGTTAGCATAAATGGACACAAAATGGACACAGATTCAGTATCGCCGGTGGATGGCGCCAGAGCTAGCGAACTAGTAACGTATTGAATCATATATGCGGATCTGAGGTAAATAAACTTGATTTTTTTTTCGGCGTGAGATATCGGAAGTGTGGCGTGAGAGCGTGTGAAAACGGTCAAATGCGTGTGTCTCACGCTCAATGCGTGAGAGTTGGCAACCCTGGTCTTATGTCATGGACCATGTAATCTGTGTAGACAGTTCACTAGGTTTTTGCGACAGACCCGTCATATGTCTGTATGTAATGCTACTGGACTGATTTTTGTGTCCCTTGTTGCTACTGTCACTATATTCCATTTCCATTTTCTTGTGTGTATTTATGTATGATATACGATTAATGTACTATATTGTTTATTCATTCAATATCACATATGCATGTGACATAACCAGTGCAGGAGGCTCTGAAATGTCTCTTTTGTAAATAATCCAGTGTTAAAATCATCATACCCATAACACTGCTGACATGATATAGGCCTTATATGACTCTTTGTTAAGTTCTAAAGTACTCAGATAGAGTTTGCTGGTGAATTTAGCCGCAGTAATACTAGAGGCTGAAATGAGAGCAAGGATTCAAAGATTAACTGCACAATAAATACAAACTGAGCTGTACTGTAATTATAAAATCTGAGTGGGCATTTAGTTTAGAAAGAATGGACTCATTGCCTATTTAGCTTTCTTTCTTAGAGTCTGGAGGGCTGCATTTTAAGTTATTTGTACTCTGTTCAGTAATAAAACAGGCAACATGTTGTATCTTAGAAGTAATTAAGGAACAGGGGCCACAGGGTCTTTGGTTGATAAATCTACAGTGCCATGTATATACCTCAGACTTAGAAATGAAAGACTCAGGTAAACAATAATTTGCCTCATAGCTGAAAGCAAATTGAACTGCAGTAAATAATGAAAAAATAATGACTGCCCGTTGGTACTTGGTCCACCTGTTCTAAATAATAATAATAATAAGTAGCAGTGATTGGTTAGTAGCTCATCAAGCACCTCCCCACCCCTTTTCCACTCTCTTTGTATCCCGTCTCTCCCTCCAGCCAATCACACAGCATCATGGAGGACAATCTGGAACCTAATTGGATGCCTCAACTAGGACAGTCCTCGGGATGGCACGGCTATAATATGAGGGCACTGTCACGTGACTCGGTTGGTTGACAGAGGAGAAACTGAGGCTCTGAGAGTGTGTTTGTTGTTAATTGATTCCAGAGCCACAGGTGATGAACATGAACATAGGTGCCCTCCTCATAGCCTCTTTCTCTAAGTGAACTCTACCTGCGTGAATCTAGCTTTAGGGTGTTTACCTCTGTCTCATAATGCCTTTATGCCCCACGGTGGCTTACTGGCTGTGTATACATTGAGGAACAACCTTTTGGTTGTAGGAATGTCTGAGACATTGACAGTGCTTTACAAAAGAAAAGTGTTTCACAGAGTAGACAGTGGGGCACATCCCATCAAGAGAGGAGGGGAGGGTATATGGGTAAGGAGCATTTCAAAGGTGCTGTTTTTTAGTGTGTTTCCTAACTAAAAGACATTTAACAAGCCCTCATTGCCCCCCTCCCCCAGACCATGTCTGTTGTTATGGTGATCATGGCTCTCTGCTTTTTTATGTCATGCTCATTTTATGCTCCATTTGGGTCACCTAACTTGAGGTACAAGAATATGCACAGCCTTTTTTCAAGAGACACTGAGATGGATTGATACACTGGAATACACGGAGGATGGACAGTCGATTGATCGCCCATTCCACCACATGATCCTGTATGTTTCAGCGGGACCTTTTGTAGTTGAGACATTACATGCTGATAATATATGAAAAGGACTGAATGTCTGAATATCATTTCAGTTATGTGACAGTCATTTGAAACATTCATTTGAGAAGAATTTGCTTTGGATTCTGATGAAAGAAAAAAATATGAAGTTAATTTACCTGCTCCCCCGACGACTGCTTGCACGTTGCTGTGACTGGGATGTGCCACAGCTCTCGGTCTCCGTCAGTGGGAAGGACATGGGGTTTTCTTTCTCTGTTGCTTTCTTTGGGGACAGTCGCCATGGAGATTTAGAATGATGGACCGTGTGGTTCTCTGAATGATGAAATCTTGTCTCTTCTTCAACTGCTTGGCAATTGTGAGTATATTGGAAGGATGGTGGTTGAACTGAAACCTGAGTTGCTGTTTTAACATTCACCTTGATTTCCTTGTTTAGACTCCACTGTCAAGCAGTGTGGACAGTTCCTGCTTCCTTTTTCTCCAGGAGACAAAAATCTAGACAAGGGGAGATATTTATTACAGATTGAATAATGTTGTGTAGTGGGTGAATGTATGTATATACAGTTTGTGTACAGTCTTTGTGTATATAATGGGTGTATGGGTATATATTATATGGATGTGTACATAATTTGTTTGTATATGCACTGTACAGAATGTATTTTTCTCTGCCTCTATATTTCCTTCCCTGTGTTTTGGTTTCTTTGGAATATGTGTGAGGAGAAAACGCAACAGAACTTTTTTGGAAATGAAAAGAGTCACACAGGCAACTTTGAGGCAGGTGTCGTTGGAAGCACTATTTGCACAGACTTAACATAAGGAGTCTGATACCTATGATGCATTACATTTAAGCTGCCACACACTCCACCAACCTCCAGCTTGCACTCATTTCTTATCATCAACTGAGGCATTTTGTAATAGTTTATAGGTGACAAAGCAATGTTTGTATATATCTATATTACCTATATATGGAATATTATAATATTTCTGGTTATCTTTCATCTTCATGGCTGTTGATCCTTACAGCTCCTATTACTCTTGTTGCTTTCTGCTTGAGTGCCCCTATATTTTAATTTCAGTGCAGTGGTGTGTGTTGGCTGGGGTTGAACTTCACATTTATAAGATCGACCCTTCAAAAAATTTACCAAACTCTGTCCCATTTTATTCTATTGACCTTTTTGTATATCAGACACTTTTTCCTTCCCTGTTGCCAAGCAACTCTTCGATGCAAGTAACCATTTATTTACCCCTGGAAATGTATGGAGTTCCCATAATGTGCCTCCTTCTAATAAATATTAATTTAATCTTTGCCAGCCATAAGCAAACCATAATCGTGCTCCTTGACAAGCCATAAGCCCCACCTCTAAAATTATGTTTTGAAAAGGGCAGACATTTGTTTGTTTGTTTGTTTTTCCTTAAATTATTTGTTTTGGGGTTTTTTGTATATATTAATTGAAAGAGTGATACTTTGGAGTGTGTTGCTATGTTTATGGATTTGTTATGAATGTTGATATTCTGGTTATTGAATTATTATTAATGTACTAATTCTAACTGCTATTCTCATTTCATACTTTAGTTTATTCATTGCTGTTGACAATAATGCATTCATTTCTTTTTTTTTCTTTTTTGAATAAGCAGGAATTTATATTTTTGGGTGGGTGAATCAAAGAGATGAAATTAATAAGATGAATTTAAAAAATAAATATTCTTATCATAACACAACAAGAAAATGTTTATTATACTGTTCTTTATGCTTATTGTTATTTATCTAGCCAACCAGATAGCTGTAATTCTATCGAACTTTCTACACACATACACAAAATAGTCTATCATAAAACCATAAAACTGTCTATATATGTTTGTCTAGGAAGTTTAAATCGAGTATATAAAGTTCTTACATTTCACTACAATTTTGAATGTGTTCACACATCAGTATATGTACTGATATATAATATCATTATTAACATATACACATCAGTATATGTACTGATATATAATATCATTATTAACATATACACATCAGTATATGTTAATAATGTTTCAACTTATGATCGCTTTGTAAAGAACTGAAAATTATCAATCTGGCAACTTCAAGATTCCCACGGGGAAAAAAGCCACAGAAGTCTCGCGATACGTCGCTGTGGAAAAATGGCCGCTCACGGAGCGATTCCTGGAACGGAGAACAACATAAAACACACTAGGCGGAGTGACAGCTGACCTACGGCGGGCCCATTTAGAGCACACACTGTCCTCGACCGGAACATTTAACGGATGGGTGAAGAGGCTTGCGCAAAGGGCCACAAGAAACCACAGAGAGTCCGTTTAAGAGATCGAAGGAAGCGGTGAGCTAGCTAGAAAGCTAACGTTGGTTAACGTTAGCTTGCTAGCTAGCTGCTGAACCCAGACGAGGCGAGCCGGGCCAAACCAGGACGCACCTCGCCGGGTTTAGTGGGTCGCTCTCCCGCTACCGCTCATTTTAACCAGCCGAAACAGCCGGTGCTGTATTTCTGCTAGCATGAGTGGACCCGGGCAAGATAGCGAGCCAGAAGCTAAAGTCCTTCACATCAAGCGCCTGTACAGGTGAGTATGGCGCTCAGGCCCACACTAGTTGAACTGGTGATAGTCTAGCTCACTATATATCTAATATATACTATATATCTAATGTAATCGAATATATATATATATATATATATATATATATATATATATATATATATATATATAACAAACTGGTGTGGGTATTGGCTAGCCAGTTGATTTGACCATAAGCCAGTCATATTAAGCGATATGTGTCGCTAGTTGGCTTTTTAAATGACCTGTCCCACAGTTATCTACCCCCTAGTTAGCATCTGCACATGATCTCTAACGTTACCCACATTAAGGCCTCTTTTATGTCATTATCCGGTAACTGACATGGTGGCAGAAGCTTGTTGGCTTTTTAGCTAGACAGCCAGTGTTCTGTCTATGCGGTTAATAGTGTGTGATTTATGCATAACGTGCAATCATATTATTTGGACATGGTGTGTTTCGCTGCTGCAGTAAAACATCAAGTGCTGCTCTATGCACAGGGTTGGCATTTTCTACCCCTTTGTACATGTAAACCACAGAAATGTCCCCATTTTGAAGGTTCTGAGCATTCAGAAAGTGCTGGAATGCTGTTTGGTAAATCAAAAATAGGCTTATCATTTGCCAGATCATTTCACCCATCCATGCCATGTCTTGGCTCAATCAGATAAATAGGAGGACAAAGGAGACAGAGGGCTTCATTTATACTTTAAAATGTGATTATGGTCTGTATTTGTATATCTTGTTGGGATTGGGGAAAACACTCTAATTCATGGTATAAATGCATGCTCAACTTAGTCAGGCCACCTCTGGAGGTTTGCCATCATGCATCAAGAACGTGCTAATGCTGTCCATACAAGAAAAGAAAGTCCAGTGTGTGCGCACAATATTTCTGGGCACCTTGTATACTTTGAATACCGTGTCATGAAAGCTATTGCTGCATGGGCATCTATCACAGGGATAAGTGCTTTGATATAACATACGGATGCCAGAGGAACTTGTCTTTATTAACTTTGGATCCCAAATGAATTAATCTCCTAGAGAGGTAGCAGTACTTTCATTAGAATTAGGACAAAGGAGGCTGTTTCCAAGATGACTGATTCACCACCCATATCCCAAAGTGAATTACAGTGGGGAAAATTAGTATTTAGTCAGTCACCAATTGCGCAAGTTCTCCCACTTAAAGATTTCTGATTGTCACAGACCTGTAACTTCTTTTTTAAGAGGCTCCTCTTTCCCCCACTCATTACTTGTATTAATGGCACCTGTTTGAAGTCGTTAACAGTATAAAAGACACCTGCCCACAACCTCACAGTCACACTCCAAACTCCACTATGGTGAAGACGAAAGAGCTGTCGGAGGACACCAGAAACCGAATTGTAGACCTGCACCAGGCTGGGAAGACTGAATCTGCAATAGGCAAGCAGCTTGGTGTGAAGAAATCTACTGTGGGAGCAATAATCAGAAAATGGAAGACCTACAAGACCACTACTAATCTCCCTCGATCTGGGGCTCCACACAAGATCTCAGCCCGTGGGGTCAAAATGATCACAAGAACGGTGAGGAAAAATCCCAGAACCACAAGGGGGGATCTAGTGAATGACCTGCAGAAAGCTGGGACCAACGTTACAAAGGCTACCATCAGCAACACACTACGACGCCAGGGACTCTGATCTTGCAGTGCCAGACGTGTCCCCCTGCTTAAGCCAGTCCATATCCAGGCACGTCTGAAGTTTGCTAGAGAGCATTTGGATGTTCCAGAAGAGTATTGGGAGAATGTCATATGGTCAGATGAAACCAAAGTAGAACTATTTGGTAAAAACACAACTCCTTGTGTTTGGAGGACAGTGAATGCTGAGTTGAATCCAAAGAACACCATACCAACTGTGAAGCATGGGGGTGGCAACATCATGCTTTGGGGCTGTTTCTCTGCAAAGGGACCAGGACGACTGGTCCGTGTACATGAAAGAATGAATGGGGCCATGTATTGTGAGATTTTGGGTGCAAACCTCCTTCCATCAGCAAGGGCAATGAAGATGAAACGTGGCTGGGTCTTTCAGCATGACAATGATCCCAAGCACACTGCCAGGGCAACAAAGGAGTGGCTTCATAAGAAACATTTCAAAGTCCTGGAGTGGCCTAGCCAGTCTCCCGATCTCAACCCCATCGAAAACCTTTGGAGGGAGTTAAAGTCCATGTTGCCCGCCGACAGCCCAAAAACATCACTGCTCTAGAGGAGATCTGCATGGAGGAATGGGCCAACATACCAGCAACAGTGTGTGCCAACCTTGTGAAGACTTACAGAAAACGTTTGACCTCTGTCATTGCCAACAGAGGATATACAACAAGGTATTCAGATGAACTTTTGTTATTGACCAAATACTTATTTTCCACCATTATTTGCAAATAAATTCTTTAAAAGTCAGACAAAATGATTTTCTCAATTTTTTTTCACATTTTGTCTCTCATAGTTGAGGTCTACTTATGATGTCAATTACAGGCCTCTCTCATCTTTTTAAGTGGGAGAACTTGCACAATTGGTGACTGACTAAATACTTATTTTCCCCACTGTATATAGCCTTTGACAGATTTGAGGAGGCCATCATTCTTCATTCTGTTTGGTAAATACTAACATGTCTCAGGTCATGTTTTCTTAGAGAAGTGTGTTATTAAGGCTTCTATATGTTGCTGCATTTATCAATATGTTTGGCTTAAATTACACAAACATGATGTTATGCTGTACGCTGCGGATACTCACAGTATTGTTGTATAAAATGTGTGGTGTGTTCCTTGACTCCTTTGGTCTCTTATTAGGGCTGTGGTGGA
This sequence comes from Brachyhypopomus gauderio, assembly GCF_052324685.1. NCBI lineage: Eukaryota > Metazoa > Chordata > Actinopteri > Gymnotiformes > Hypopomidae > Brachyhypopomus > Brachyhypopomus gauderio. Next base: position 27,728,198 of record NC_135217.1, read on the forward strand.
ATCGGTGCACAAGCTCGATATTATCATTAGTAGCAAGTTATCCTACAGGGAGGTCTTCAAGCCCGAGAACATCAGTCTGAGGAACAAGTAAGCGTACTCTAAGCACCCGGTTAAGGAGCTCATGCTTAGCGGGCCCAGAACTAAAGGCGGAGCTCTCCATGCTGATTCCCCGCAGGCTGCGTGAGCTATGCGTGAAGCTGATGTTCCTGCATCCCGTCGACTACGGCCGCAAGGCAGAGGAGCTCCTCTGGAGGAAGGTCTACTATGAGGTCATCCAGGTCATCAAAACAAACAAGAAGGTACAATTGCTCCCGGGGCTTTGACCAAAATTGTCGAGGAAAACAATTTTCCGAAGGTTCCGAAGCTTTTGCGTTTAGGTTCCGAAGCTTTTGCGTTTAGGTTCCGAAGCTTTTGCGTCCCCTTTTAATCGTTAATTCTGGGCTTTGTTAACCCGCTTGACAGCATATCCACAGTCGCAGCACTCTGGAGTGTGCCTACAGAACTCACCTGATCGCAGGGGTGGGCTTCTACCAACACCTGCTCCTCTACATTCAGTCCCACTACCAGCTGGAGCTGCAGGACTGCATTGACTGGACGCATGTCACCGACCCCCTCATCGGTCAGACCCCTATGGGCGCTTCACTGCTGATATTCAGATGAGACAGTGTTTTATCAGCGTAATGTGGATAATGTGTATGGTGTTCGCGTCTGTAGGTCGGAAGAAGCCTGTGTCTGCCACACCTAAGGAGATGGAGTGGGCCCAGATGGCTTGTCATCGATGTCTTGTGTATCTGGGTGACCTTGGTAAGTGCTGTTCTCAGTGAAAGTATCTAAAATTCTGTGAGCTTTCACCGAATTTCATTGTAAAATTGTGAATGTCGTGCGCAGCGCGCTACCAGAACGAGCTGGCCGGCGTGGAGGCCGAGCAGCTGGCCGAGCGATTCTATCACCAGGCCCTGTCCGTCTCGCCTCACGTGGGTGAGTCGCCCGCTGGGCTGTGGCCCTGGCTCACAGGCCCCTCTCACTCATTTTCTTTGCATAGGCTTTTTTATTTATTTTTTGCCCCCTCTGTACATAATTGTATATGGAGTTTGCGTAAGTTAATTGTAAGCACTTGTCGGTTGTAGGGCTGAATTTCTCTGAATTGTCTTTGTTGTTTTCTTTCCAGGAATGCCGTTCAATCAGCTGGGCACGCTAGCTGGAAGTAAATTTTATAATGTGGAAGCCACATATTACTATCTGCGCTGGTGAGTGAGGTGTTTCCTCGCATTTTGTGCTTTTTCACTGCAATTACAATATGTTGTTCAGCCTCTAGGGGGCAGTGTACTCACACAGTATTGCTCTGTCATGCAGATATGGAGAATAACCACAAAGTCTGCAATAGTAAATACAGTGATTCTACAACAGTGTACTTGAATTTAAATGAGATAGTTAGAATAATAATGTAATTTATGGTTGAGTTCATGTTTAATATTCCACTTGAGCTTATCAGTCCCAAAATCATACAATGAGCTGACCAACCTGTTTCTCTTGTGGAGCAGTATTCAGTCCGAAGCTCCTTTTGAGGGGGCCTATGGAAACCTGAAGCGGCTGTTCGACAAAGCAGCCAAGATGTACCACCAGGTGAAGAAACAAGAGATGAAAAGGCTTTCGCCGTCACGCCAAAGGTCAGCCCCCACGCCCTCCACGTACTCGAGGTCCACTGTAGCTAGCGCCTGTGCTATCTCGCACCCCAAAGGCATTTCACACATCCATCATTCATATTACCCATGTTATTATACTGTCCCTGAGAAATTCAGTGTGTGGCTGGTGGCCATTGATTAGCTCCAACAGCTAACGTGATGTTCAGCATCAACATTAGAGGGGCTGCTGGGCCTAGATATACAACTATATAAATGTACTTATACCCAATGGAGGATGGGTTCCCTTTTGATTCTTGGTCCTCCACGGTTTCATCCTAAACCCCGCCTAGGGAGTTTTTTTTTTTTGTTCATTTCGGATTTGAACCCATGCGCTTGTAAAGCTGCTTTGTGCCACATATATTGTAACAATCGCTATCTAAATAAAATTGACCTTGACTTTGACAAACCTGCTAATATTTCTGTGGAGGTCAGAATAATGAAGGTTTTGATTTCTTAACACTATTTGAGCAGTATCTGTTCCTCCTGATCTCTTCATTAAAACTCCAGTATCTGTTCCTCCTTATTGATCTTCATTAAAACTGATTTCTTCAGGTCAAAGGACATTAAGCGGCTCCTTGTTAGCTTCATGTACCTGCAGAGTTTGTTGCAGCCAAGGAACAGGTACGTTCTTATACACTTTCGTTATTTAACTTGAGACACATTTTCATATTGTATGTGAAGTAACTAGTGGATTTTAATTTAGATATAGACCGACTTTGTTGTTGTACAGTATACAATATATATTCAGGGTTCACAATGAAAATCTTTTTGTAATGAGCTCAGCATGGAACTGAAATGTAGAATGTAAAAAATATTTAGAAAATATACAGCAGCAGAAATACTGTAAAGTGCAATTTAGAAATATTGTTTGTATATATATATTAACACCTTGTCACGATGTTAAACCTGCCACTGGTGCCCTGCTGGTTACAGCGTGGTGGAGACGGAGTTGACCTCGCTGTGCCAGTCGGTCCTGGAGGACTTCAACCTGGTGCTGTTCTACCAGGCCACCCTCAACCACGGCAGCCAGTCGGTCAGCGAGGAGGAGGAGGACCATGACCAGTCCTGCTCCATGCTGCCCGACAGCCTCGTCTTCAAGATGGTGGTCATCTGCCTTATGGGGGTGCACAGCCTAAAGAGGGGAGGTCAGTGCGCTGGGGAGTTAATGAGCGTGTGAGGTGGTTTTTGGGCTGTTCTGTTAGGGTTGGGAGCGGTGTGGTGGTCTGAGCCCACCATTGCCAAGCTGCCCCGGTCTTGGTGTTACTTGACAGCAGTGTAGAGAGAAAGGCAGAAGAAAACAGCAAGCCTGTTCCATCTGAATGTGTGCTGATGATTTGATTCTCAGGTTCGAAGCAGTACAGTGCCTCTATTGCCTTCACACTAGCACTTTTCTCTCACCTGGTCAACCACGTCAATATCCGACTGCAGGCTGAGCTGGAGGAAGGAGAGAGTGAGGTCCCGCCACTACGACCCGACAACGCCGGTAAGAAACCCGAGACGGATCCCCCCCCTCCGGGGCCGTGTGGTGTTTTTATGCCGTCGGCGCTCGTCAAAGTGCCGATCTCCTTCTCCCCAGATGATGCGGACACAAGGGAGCAGGCTGGCACGCTGCCCCAGGAGGAGAGGCCCCTCCAGAACGGCTCGCTAGAGGAGGAGGAGGAGGACGAAGAGGATGAGGCGAAGGGCGAGGGCAGGGGGGTGACGGCCAAGCATGGAGAGGAGAAGGCCAAGCAGAAGAGGAAGTTCTCCCGCCTGTCCATGCTCCGTCGCCGACGCTGTGCTCGCGAGGAGGATGAGAGCGACCTGAGCGAGGGCTTTGAGAGCGACGAAGAGGAGGACGAAGAGCACAGCAGGCCTGCCGACAGCGCGGGGGTCGCCCGGGCCCCGGTGAGCAACCCGCCAAAGGAGGTCCAGAGCGAGGCTGGACACCTGGGCGAAGAGGGGGTGTGGGGGAGCGGATCGGAGGAAGAGGAGGAGGAGGAAGAGGGCGGCACGGCCTTCGACGTCGAGACGGACTCCGACATGAATAGCCAGGAGTCACGCTCGGACCTGGAGGATATGGAGGACGCAGGGAGCCCGGGCCAAGAGCCGCAGCATGACGAGGAAGAGGAGGAGGAGGAGGAGCAGCAAGCCGGGCGGGGTGGTGAGGAAGACTCGGCGCTGCCAGCCAGCAATGGCCCACTGCTGCCCAGCGACCCCAGCATCAGCAGTAACCTGCAGGCCATGTCCTCACAGCTCTTCCAGGCCAAGCGCTGCTTTCGTCTCGCCCCCACCTTCAGCAACGTCCTGCTTAGACCCCCAAACGTGCCTAACCCCACCCCTGACTCGGACCCCGCCCCCTCAAATGAAGACACACCCCCACCCGGGGACACACCCAGCAGTGCAACAGCAGAAATTGCTAATGGCACCAACGATAATGGTACAGTTTGGTGTGCTTACCCGTTTATTTTTACTTTGCTTCCGTATGCAGTTTCCGCAACTGTTTTTAAATTCACTTTCCAGATGTTGAATCCGATACTGAGGGCAGTGAGCACAGCAACCAGTCGTTTCACAGTGAGAAAACGCTGTCCGAGAGGCTTGAGATTTTGACCAATCAGGGTCTTATTCAGGTTGTGAAGGTCTTCCTGGATTGGCTAAGAGCAAACACAGACATCATCCTCATGTGTGCACAGGTACGTGTGCACACAACATCCAAAGAGCAGTGCAAGTGCTTGTGTTCACATGTGTCTATATGTGTATACAACTGCACTATATTGTTTGGCAGCTCAATATTAACCTTTGGAGCCGTTCGCTCTGCAGGTTATTAACACTTGCTGTCTTTGGCCCTATTCCAGAGTTCCCAAAGCTTGTGGAATCGTCTTTCCGTGCTGCTAAACTTACTCCCTGATGGAAGGAAGATACTGGAAGCAGGTTGGTTGAAAAGATTCCCTAAATCTCCCTAAAAGATTTACTTTTTACCCAAACACTTCTAAACAGAACTGGCTCAAGACCCTTACCCTTGCTTACCAAGTGACATTTAAATGTTTTATTACTATCATTTAAAAATTTGTCTTCAGTATCAAAAATGTAAACCCCCTGCCCCTCTAGAGTTCTGTCACTGATAACACAGTTCTGTCCTCCTGCCGAATGGCCTCATTCATGCTCTCTCTCCTCCGTGTGGGCGCCACAGAGCTGGGGCTTCGTAAGGAGGTGCGTGAGCTGCTGGCCACCGGCGAGCAGCCTGACCTGGTCCAGACGCTGCTTCTGCCTGAGGACCAGGCCCTGCGCCATCTCCCAGCCCTCAGCCTGGCCCACAGACGCCTGGACTTCACCAGCGCACGGCCCAGCCTCAGCCCCCTGCAGGAGGTAGGGCCCTCACCCGCACAGGGATCCGGCTCCTTTAACATTTTAAAAAGAGAAACCATTCACAGGGTGCGAGAGAGCGCATGTGTTGATGCATTGCCCTTTGTCACTGTATGGGATTCATCTCGATGTCTGTAGATCCATCTACGGGTGTACCACGTGCACCATCAGATGTACGTCTCCTTCATGAAGACTGTGTTAATACTTATATTATATTATATATATATATATTATGTTGGTCAGATTTTACGATGGAGTCATCGTACCTGTTTAATTGGATTATCACGGAAGACACTGAAGATTTTCTTTAATATAAACAAAATTCAATACCTGCTCAGTTAGCACAAAGTAACCATGATGAGGAGTGTATATTTGTTGAGTATAGTGCAGGCCTGATAGTTTTCAGGCGCCACGCCGGAATTCCGGCGTACCGACATGTCCGCGAGAAAAAAAAAATTGAGGGGGGGGAAAATCCGTCAAATCATAATGATAAACCACACGGGCGCGCATGCTATCTGTTTTGAGGCCGAAATATGGTCCTTATGATCCTTACGAGGTTCCCAAGTTACGATTTTTCATGGTTACTACACATCTCCCATTTACTGTATAAAGCCTTGTTTGGACCTAAATGGTTCTGCGTCGTAAACGGAACTTGGTGTTTGGTGTGCGTGGCGTCAGGATTAGTTAAACGCAGCTATGGATAAAGGTATTTGCCAAAAGGCTAGCTTTATGATAGGATAACTGCGTATAGTACGTTATTTACGTACATACATGTACGTATGTTCCGATTTACACCGAAAATCGATTTACGGCGGATCAACGTAACCCGGGGACCGCCTGTATTTCAGACATCGGAAGAGCTTCAGAGGTAGATGCAAGATAACTTCAGTATTTTATCTTCATTCTGATTAAGCTAAATTTTTATCAGAAATATGAGTAGTTTTTTTGAGCCGGTACAGGTGGTCAGACGATCTGGTTCATCCTGGCCGCCTTACGGCGTAAGGTGTAATACATGAACAAAAGCACAAAATGTATGTCCTAATAAACCAACACAAAATATTTATTAAATGTATTAAATTTTATATATAAAAACTAACTATAATCATAATACTTGTAATTCTTTTAAACTTTATTTGCATTATTTCTTTGAGTTGTCTGGTATCCTATAATTTACTAACAGTAATGAATAATTAATTATGCCTGTTTTTAACATATTGTGTCTAATCTAAATCTTTAGGTTACAGCATTTTCTCAGAATATTAGTAGAAATTAGTTTTTTATTTCACTATGATTACCTGACTTATTTATTATTAATTAATTTAAAGATTAATTATAAAATATTCTAAATATGGTACACTAACACTCCACCCACCCCACCCCCCCCCAGAAAAAGTTCAGGCTCAGGAATTTTTCCCACTATCACCCCTGATAGTGGCCCGAGTAAACCTGTATCCACAAAAGGACAATATCTGAATTAACTCATTGTAAGTGTGCGATTTTTACCCCATTCGAAATTAGTTGTCCGCATTTACCCATCTGTACAGTGAGAACACGCACACACTAGTGATCACTATGGGGCTGTGGTGCACACAAGCCCAGAGCAGTGGGCAGCCCTAGCCTGCCACCCTATTGGGTTTAAGTTCCTTGCTCAAGGACTTCAGTCATGGCTTAGGGCCTGGGAATGGAACCCACGACCCTCCGGTCACAAGACCGGTTCCTTAACCCCCAGGCCTACAAAATGTAAGCCAACCATAATGTCTCCTATTGTAGGTTCCTGTGGATTGTGGAGAGGGGTCTAAAAGCTATTCACGATTACAAAAATAGATCCATCGGAGTAGCTAAATGGTTTGATTTATTGAACTGCTATTACAGTCTCTGTGTGCTTTGCTTTTACTCATCACTGAAACACTATGTCTCTCCATGAAATCAAATAGGCTGTGTTTTGGTTTATGGCTTAAATCCTGAATGGTAATTTTGCTTGAATTACTCATTTCTGTTAATAATCCGAATCCAGGTTTTGATTGGAAGTAAATTGTCGAGGCTCCTTTTCTCACAGAATATTAACGCAACCTTTGAGCTTCAGGAAAGACCAGTGAGATTGAAAGTGAACCCAAAGAAATGTCGTAATGATATTTCATTTTGAATATTGTGCACACTTGTTGTGGTTCTCCTGTGGTTCAGTGATAATACTGTAGTATCATCAGCACTACCGTACATCTATTATGGAGTGATGTCTTCATCTTTTTGCTCTTTGCTGTGATCTTAATCATCTTATCTGGTCTCCATGGCGCCAGTGTGTGGTGCGCTTGTGCTGCATCCGCAGCTTTGGCCACTTCCTGACCGGTCTCCAAGGCAACGTGTTACACTTCAATCCGGAGGCGGGCATCTTCACCAGCATCAGCCAATCGGAACAGGAGAACCTGGTTCAACAGGCGAAGGCCCAGTTTCGCATGGTGAGAGACCGGCTCCTCCAGTCTGACTACTGCTGTGTTAACTCGCCTGACTTGTGCCAACAGATCAGTGTGTCGTGTTTTCTGTAGTCTTGTTTTTCTACATGAGTGCACGTACACACTCACACACCTACCTACCTCACACACACCCATAAACACAGTCTTTAAACGCTCATTTATTGTGATTAACACCAGTAAAGGCTCATTTAATGAATCCCATAGAAGCGTGCTGTTGTCTCTGGCTACTGGGCAGTAGTGCTCAATGTTATGGGACATGTAAACCAGTTATTTTGGTGTGTAACCCACTTTCAGAGTTTAACCTGCGCATGGCAGTTCTTATTTCATGGTTTCAGCACATTTACTATAAAATACTTAATGCAAAGGAATCAAAATGTAGAACAAAGCTGCTTCCGTTATTTTAACATTACAAAAGTCTTCTGTTCCTCTTGACACTGGCTACTGTTAATTACTTTCAGGGTACATAATTATATCCTCTTTTTAAACATGAATGAGTTCTATGCAAATATGTTTTAATGACTGCTATTAAGTTTATAGCTCTGCATACACCTTCTAATCTGAGCTGTTTTGAACAGTCATCTAAATGTTCTGAGGTCTGAATGTGTGTTGAAATGGTGAGTTCATTGGTTTGTGACACCAGTACGGTGATAAACGTGTCTTAATTGTGCTTCAGTTTATTGTGCACAACAGCTTATAATGAATAAAAAAAATAAATCCTTCTTGGCTTATAAGACCAGAATTTACAGTTGTAGCACTTCCACTTACTTAGAGTACCAGTAAATAACAGGGTTCACAGGCCTGTGGAGAACATGGCGAGGTCTTTTTCGAGCAGACTCGCCATATTTCTGAGGTTTTCCTTGAGGGTCTGATGTTGCTAGGCAACCGCGCTGCCCTTAAAGTGTAGAACAAATGCTGATTAAAGTGCCGCCTTGCTGTGTCTGAACACCGTCGATAAAGTTGACGAGACTTCAAAATGGTGTGTGTGTTGAGCAGACTGCGCCCACTCTGTGATGGACGCGGCACAAAGTCTACCCGAAGTCGTATTGGGTCTCTGATATTATCTGTTAAATATAATTTCTTAAAAAGCGAGTAATTGCTCGAGCAGATCTCATGGCTGCGGAGCTCGTGAGTGCTTTGGTGACCCGATCACGTGTTCCACAGGCCGAGGAGGAAGCACGCAGGAACAGGCTGATGAGGGACATGGCACAGCTCCGTCTGCAGGTTTGGTTCCCACACTCGATATTCCACAGTATTCTTTACTGCACAGGTATCTAAGAAAGCCAATGCTTTCACTGGTTGATTGCTTCTAATGTAAAAAGAGGACCAAGAATAACCCGTCTTTCCACTTTATAAAGTAGCAGTGCAGCGTCTGTGTCTCCTGTGAATTTGTATTGTGTAGAAAATTGCTGTAAAAGAAAATACCTGGAACTATAGGCAAATCTATACTTCAGGCAGTCCAGGTAAAGTCTGTAGCTCATTATAACGCACAGTGGCGTGCTCATTATATGAACTGTTCGGCCTGCAGTTGGAAGTGTCCCAGCTGGAGGGCAGCCTGCAGCAGCCCAAGGCACAGTCGTCCATGTCTCCGTACCTGGTGCCCGACGCCACGGCTCTGTGCCAACACCTGAGCCTGGTCCGGCAGCTGGCCGCCAGCGGCTGCTTCATCATCATCATCCCCCGCACAGGTCAGAGCTCCCGGCCTCCTCTTAACACTCAAAAGCGTGATGGAGAACCTGCCATGGGGCCTTCGAGTCCTGAAGTCACGCTGTGCAAATTAGAGCTCAGTTTTAGACAGCGGTTGCTAGGCAGTGGGACCGCCTGTTAGAGGGTCCCCCGTCCCCCCCCGCCGTGGTCCAGGAGGTCCTGGAGGACCGCACAACTGCCCACCTATTTCTTGCCCTCCTGCACCTGTTTGAGGTTCACCTGTAGCTGAAGGAGAGAACAGATGCGTATACACGGGTGTGATCGTGCAGCGCCTTTTGTTTGACGACGTCTGTGTTTTCTCTTCAGTCATCGACGGACTTGATTGTCTGAAGAAGGAAAACCCAGGCGCGCGAGACAGCATTCGTTTCCTGGAGTCCGAGTTCAGGAAGGGGAACCGGTGGGTCCAGCACGTAGGCTCATTTGGAGTCATCCATCGTGTAGCTTTCACGGTTTTTCCACATTTGATGCTTTACTTGTAGGATCTCTTGCATTAAGAAAATGTTTGTCAAGTCATTAAACAGAACCTAAAGAAGGAGACCTTGCAGTCTGCAGTATTGATTGTCTGATAATGGTGAATGAGAGCTGGTTTAGGTCAGTGAGTCCATACTAGCATTTGTTCTTCCTGCACCCACACACTGTGTTTGGGTGAATCGTTTCTTTCTACAACCTCACACTCTTGCATGTGCGCCTGACCACAACGGGTGGTGATGTTTTACCTGTATTTATTATGCTCTTTTGTCCTCCACACGAAATGTCAGCAGTCCCCTTCCCTGACCCTCCTTCTTTGCCCATCTACCCGGTAGATATATCCGCTGCCAGAAGGAGTCCGGTAGAAGTTTTGAGAGGGACAAGTTGAAAAGACAAGACATGGAAGCCTGGTACGTTTGCATCGAGCTATGATCCTTTCATGCTTACATTTAGGGCATTTAGCAGGCACTCTTATACAGATCAATTTGCAAAATGCGTTAAGCTCATTGTTTCTTTCAATGGTTTGTCTTATTTGTTTTTAATTTATTTTCCTGCTATCCATCCTCGAGAGCCCTGTGCTCGCTTTTTCCATCTTCCCGGTTTCCCCGCAACGTGTGTACAGTGCAGCACAGTGGTGTCTTTACACACATCTGTTTCCAGGCACCTTTACAAAATGGTGGACAGCTGCCGCCAGCTGACGGGCTCCCAGGCCAGTGGAGATGAAGACACGGCGGGAATGGTGACCGTCCTGACGGGCCACGCGCTGGAGGAGCTGGCCCAACGTTCTGCCCCCATGAAGGTTGGTTGAAGCGGGGGCTTTTACCAGTGCCCAGCACGCTCATACTTCCCCGAACTAAACCACGCTATCGTTTCGCGTACGCTAATTTGAGCAGCATGCAGCTGCCTGACTAGCTGGCTGGACACCTACCTATTTTTAGAAGCTCTTGAGGTTGGGCTCATAATTTACGTTGTAGTGATCGCCTTCTAGTCCAGCCCGGACACTAGGGGAGGATCAGAAGAGGATTATGGTTAAAGATGTTGAGTTATGCTGTTGTAATGACTTAAGGTGCATAGTACCATTGGTGCTTAATATTGCAGACTGGAATCACACGTGCATTATGGATCCACTGATGGAAGCAATCAATTACTCTTCATTGCTATACAAAAGGATAATTATTTTATTTTATTTGAGGGCACACAAATAGTTTTGAACCTCTACAGACCTAATTCTTCTGCATTGTTGTCTCTTGGATATTGACATTTTTGTGTGTGTGTCCCCCCCTCTTCTCTTCAAGAGACACCTGTACATTTTATTAAATACAGAAATAACAAAATCAAGATAATTAGGGTCATAACAAATGTCTTGACTGGTCTTCAGTTTATGATACTGTTACAGTGATGATAACCGGTGTGGGGTTAATCTGTAATGTTATGATATTGTTAGAGTGATGATAACCGGTGTGGGGTTAATCTGTAATGTTATGATATTGTTACAGTGATGATAACCGGTGTGGGGTTAATCTGTAATGTTATGATATTGTTAGAGTGATGATAACCGGTGTGGGGTTAATCTGTAATGTTATGATATTGTTACAGTGATGATAACGTTGATAACCGGTGTGGGGTTAATCTGTAATGTTATGATATTGTTACAGTGATGATAACGTTGATAACCGGTGTGGGGTTAATCTGTAATGTTATGATATTGTTAGAGTGATGATAACGTTGATAACCGGTGTGGGGTTAATCTGTAATGTTATGATATTGTTACAGTGATGATAACGTTGATAACCGGTGTGGGGTTAATCTGTAATGTTATGATATTGTTACAGTGATGATAACGTTGATAACCGGTGTGGGGTTAATCTGTAATGTTATGATATTGTTACAGTGATGATAACCGGTGTGGGGTTAATCTGTAATGTTATGATATTGTTAGAGTGATGATAACCGGTGTGGGGTTAATCTGTAATGTTATGATATTGTTACAGTGATGATAACCGGTGTGGGGTTAATCTGTAATGTTATGATATTGTTACTGTGATGATAACCGGTGTGGGGTTAATCTGTAATGTTATGATATTGTTACAGTGATGATAACCGGTGTGGGGTTAATCTGTAATGTTATGATATTGTTACTGTGATGATAACCGGTGTGGGGTTAATCTGTAATGTTATGATATTGTTACAGTGATGATAACCGGTGTGGGGTTAATCTGTAATGTTCTCCCCCTCGTTCCTCTGTGACAGTTGGCGGTCCAGGCTGTGGCGGCGGCCGGCATGGAGCTGAAGAACATCGTGGAGTTCTACCGGCAGTGGAAGGAGATAGGTTGAAGACGGCCCGAGGGAGCGGGGACCGGCCCGGCGTTCAGCTGATCACACATCCACTCCCTCTCTCTTTCTCTCTCTCCCATTCTACTGCTCTGTCCGTATCTGCATCTCTGGGGTTAAAAAAAACAAACCAATCAAAACTTTGCGGGATGGAGAGATGGAAAGATTGAGGGTACACGGGCGTTTGGAGGAAGGAGAGGTCCGAGGATTTAGGGACTTGAACAGGAACGCAGCAGCACCTTGGCCTCAACATGGGAAACAAACTCCCAGAGGGCTGGAGTAACATAGGGAGATAACACTGTTCAAGTGTGCCTGGTTTTACTAAAACCAGCTATATACTGATGAAATGAGCATATATGTGTTGAGAGAGAAATACACACATGCACACACGCATACACACACGCACACACATGAGTGCAGAAGACAAACCAATAAGTATAAATATATAGAACAGGGTTTTTCACCTTTTCTTTTCCTTTGTTCTTGTTGAGGGGGAGTCGTGTATGTGTGTAATTGGTAGGGTGGCAGTAAAGGTGGTGCAATAGCCACAGCAAGGCAACACACCCCTGGTCAGAAAGGCAAGACTATTGAGCATACGGTCCTGTGCAGACCCACAGGGGCGGGTAACTCCTAGGTTCAGGAAGGATCATTGGATGTACACATTTGGCTAGTTTTCTTTTCTATGTGAATTTTTTGGGGGGCGGGGGATGTTTTGGGGTGTTTTTCTTTTTTTTTTTTTCCCTGCTGTGTTTATTGGTGACTAATGTATTGTGTTTGTTTATGAAGAGGATGGATTATGTAAAACCAGATGGTCAGTTTTATTTGATTTTATTTTTGTATGCTGTACTGTAGTATTGCTTTTGTATGCTGTGCTAATCTCCCAGGAATATTGGGATGAGGTGTCACGCCTCGTGGAAGAGATTCAGATCAACCTCCATCTCGTACTTCATTCGCTGGTAAAGTTGGGTTACAGAGGCAGAGATGGAGCAGACAGCTGGCCCATATCTCAACTCCAACATTTAATGCTAACATGCGTGACAGTAGTTCTGTTCAACTCAAAGCAAACTTGTTGCCCATTTACCATCAATTCCCCATTGTAATTGTTCCGTACTGCGAATTACAAAAGGAAACCAATCTGTGTGAGGCCACGCATTAAACAATTAAAAATAATATTTAATGGACTCATCCTGTTTTATGTTAAACTGACATGTCTATGTTTTAGTGTTGCTAAGCAGCAATACACCATGGACAGATGGAAAGGAAATTTATCTTGGGCAACTGGCTCTGCCAAGCTACATGACTGATCCTTTTTTAAACCACATACGATGAGTGATTATCAATCACATTTACATTAACTCCAAAAGTTTTGCCACATTTAGTCATGATGTCTTCTGATAGCTGCTGTTTTATCATAAAAACAAAAAAAATATATATTGTCTGGTCAGTTTAAGTAGGTTATTGTGTCTGCGTACTTGATCCCCTGTTCCAGGGCTAGGGCTAGGGTTAGGACTAGGGTTAGGACTAGGGTTACCTCCAACTGGTAGCCCCCTGCCCAGATCTTATGGCACAGTAACAAGGACTTTGAGAGTCACTGGTGCCATCCAGTCAAAAGATAGCCAGGCATTACCCTGTTTTTGTGGACATGTTGCTCTAAATATTGTTGGTCCACAAGTGTAAAATGAACAGAAAAATTAACTCACTTGTGTTCATGTCACAATAAAGTCTAAGAGCAGAAAAATCTAAAGTCACCAAAATTCAAAGATATTTTATACTAGTTTAGGTTCCTTTTATGGATGTAAAAAGACTAAATGATTTTGCATACATTGACACACAGGCATGAGTGGGCTGTTGGGTCTGAAACACATACCATGTTCTCGGGCAGCAGACTGCTTATTTTTAGCATGCACAGTGCATACATCTGAGAGTAATGCAGTGTCACTGCATTTATGTACAAGTGGGAACACCAAAGGTTCCTTCATTGTACCAAACTCAACCTGTAGTTATTCAGGTAGTGAACTCAACTGTTCACTCATGCACACCATTTAGGCTACCGCTCTCCTGATAAATTATGATATGAATTCACTACGAGAGAAAAAATTAACTAGACAACTTAGCAATAAGAATTTCATGCCCAACTATATGTAACCTTTCTCAAATGAAGTAAGACTCCACTGATAACACCTCCCACCTATTCAATTTATATTTGACATTTTCCAAGATAAGGCACTTATCTTGAAGTGGTGCTTTATGTAGACCAACTCTGGACTGGAATAGAAATTGTAAGATGGGATTTTCAAGCAACCCACTTTTCTCCTGCCTTGGACACTACAGGAAGAGCAGTAATGGATTGATAATTAGAGGCCCGTATGGTCTGGATTAAAAGACAGGTGTAATTACTGCAGACCGAAAACACTACTTCACTAATAGACCCATAATGGTGACTATCAAAATAATCAATAACCCATGTTTTTTTTTTAAACAAATGTAAAATCCACCCTATAATCATTCATTTCAATTTCACATATAAACCTATGAACCTTTGACTTACCTCTAATGAAAGCACTATTTGATAAGAAAGAGCAAAATAACCAACTGTAAATTTGCTAGGACCTAATATTTTTTTGTTGAATTTAGACCCAACTAAATGAAACATAATGCATTCAAAATTGATTTATCATCAATTTAGCATCTGTTTGTCATGAAATATTACAACTAAAGGGAACTGAAGAATATCTTGGATATAAAATATTGGTATTAGTATCTTACTTACAATGTTCTCAAAAGAACAAAAACAAGAACAAGTTTACTATTTCTAACATGTGATTCGTGCTTAATGACATTTAATATTGCAAGAGATTTTCTTTAAAACAGGCTTTCATAGATACTTTCCCCAATGTTTTTAGACAAAATGTGGGTGAGTTGTCTGATCTTTCAGGGAAATGTTGTATTTTGAACCTTTATTTAATATTTACAGTCACCTGGCATTAAATATGGCCATTGTTTATATTTGAAAACTCACTTGAGCACCACTCTTAATTTTTATGTATTACCAGAGATGATGACTCGAGTCTTGCTTCTGATGTCTTTTGAAAGACTCAACTTGTACTTTTGCATAACTCTATTTGATACTTAAGTGTTGGGCAAAAGCAAGAATCTAACCAATTGTTTGAATTAAACGTTTCCAGCTAATCTCACTTAAGTGTCTTGCCTGTCAGTTTGCTCAGGCATAGCATACACTGTCTACCATTTACATTCTGTACTGACTATAAAATACTCCCTTCTTCAGACATATTCTACATGAAACTGTGAACTTGCTAAACCCTATTAACACTCATATAGCACCCTATAACTCTGCATACACTATGTTCACAGGGTGCTGGGCTGCTGTCAGTTTCTTGAATGAAAAGAATCAAAGCAAGAGGATGAGTATTATCACAAAAGGTACACCAACTTTCGAATAAGCGTTGTCTCGGTATAGGATTTCAGACACACTGAATCTTTAAAATGTAGTTATTTATATAATACAAAAGTATCAAGTAAAAAGTTACGTATCTCATTTAGTAACACCGGGCAACAAAATGTTTACTTTTTTTTTTTTGCTTAAAACAGGTAAACTAAAACAGGTAGACCTTATAATACGTTGTACACTTAATTTAAATGTTTCTAGATTTGTTTCAACAGGCATGGTTTGTAAGTGACAGAGCAATTAAAACTAAATAAATAAATACATCCATATATAATTTATTATTTCTGTTTGGTCTCTCTGTCTCTCTCTCTTAAAAATAAATAAGGCGGTTATTGATGTATGAATGTGATTTTCACAATATTTAGCCTTAGGCAAATCCCTCTTCAGTGCCCCAGGTCCGACCCTGAGGTTATACTTTCCCTGGCAACACTTTTACACATGATACAAATGAGAATTTAGAAAAAATACAAAACATACGGGGATAAAGAAATTCTGAAAGATTCAGCATACAAAAATAAATACACAGGTCTCCTGTCATCCAAGAGAGGAGTAGTAGGCTAGCTAGCATACAGCAGCTAAATAAAACCAATTATTTACACAACTAAAAGCTCGTAATTGTTTACATCTTCGGTAACTTCGTATAACTGTTTAACATGAGGTCGCTCTACATTTGTAGTTTGTAACTGTCATGAAACGGCACATTCCCCCATTCACATGGCCATAGTGATTCGGTCCACGTTGTTCTGATACACACCTGAGCCTCTCACCTGTCTCTTGTTCCCCCCTCGTTTAACATAAGTGTATTTAAACCTTCATGTTTGCTTAAACCTTCACGCTTGTGTACGTTTGTTCGTCTGTAGTGAAGTCTGTTCCTCGCTCACGTCGCTGGGTTCAGTGTTTGGGTTTCTGGATTATGTTCATTGTTGTGTTCATTGTCTGACACAGTTCCAATCTTTAAATCTAGACTTAAGGCTCACCTGTTTAGTCAAGCCTTCAGCTAAAATTCCCCTTGTAAGGTGTAGGGGCTTGGGGGCCCCCAGACGTTGAGATTTCTGGTGATCTGAGATGTTGATGCTGTCATCCAGCTGTGTCTTGGCATTACTCTATTTGTGACTATGACTTGACTGGAAAGCAATGTCTCAGTGAGCCCTCATGCCTGTGGTCACCTCTGAACCTCTCCCTTTAGTTATGCTGCTATAGATTAGTCTGCCGGAGCCACATGCTGATCACTGGCACGTGAGCTACGTACATTTAAATCAACGGTGGTTTAAATTCATGTCCACTCAGTCTGTATTATCTATCTTCTTGCATGGCTCTACCCAAGACGATTGGATACAGGCACCTGGGGGATGGTCTGGCTGCCGGTGGATGTGCTGATACCGGGGTTCACCTGGGGAGTAACACTGCAGTCGGAGCCTACAATACCAGCATCACTGCTCCGACACGGAATGAAAGCCTGGCATTCATCAACAGACATTTACAGTGACAATATCAAAACCCAGAACTTTCAATTCTACCTTTTACCTAGTCTGATTGTGTGAATTATGTGTGACTTGTGTATTTGTGTGTTAACGGGCCGCCCAATGGAGGATGGGTTCCCTTTTGAGTCTTGGTTCTCCCGAGGTTTCTTCCTATTCCCCACCATCATAGGGAGTTTTTCCTCGCCACTGTCGCCTTTGGCTTGCTCATTAGGGTTCTGGACCCATAGTATTGTTAACCTTGTAAACCCTGTAAAGCTGCTTTGCGACAACTTGAGTTGTTAAAAGCGCTATACAAAAAAACTTTGATTTGATTTTGATTTGTGTTAGCTTGCTGCTGTGAGAAGGTCGTTTGGTTAGCAATCGTAAAGTCAAGTTATCTTCAATATTACTCATTGAGTTATGAGTATATATGGCAATATGTTAATTATTGAACTTAATGTTTCAATAATTGATGAACTTGTGATGAACTTATGTTTGTAAAATGCCTATGATACCTACGTAGCGTTAGCTTGATGCTGTGAGGTCACTTGACAATTTAAACCTCATAAAAATCAGCGTCCTTTAGTATTAATCAGGTCTTGAGTTGAGCTGTGAGTCCACCAACAATATATGGTCATTATTTTTGAGTAACTTGGGTCAGCTCATTTTTTTAGAACTTTTTCAACGTTTTGTGGTGATGTGAACCATCTCTCAACCTTTTTACATGTCTCATTATCAGATTACGGGACTTTCATATCAATGACGCAACATGTGGTGAACCTGTTGAACCTGTTTCCCATGCATCATCATTTCTATCATATGGTTTTTAGCCAGAAATCACGCTGCATGTGTGATTTATTACCCGTTATTTGACTGATGTGCCGAGGCGATACCGCTCCGTGCACCCCGGTCATCTCACGGTTAACGGCGCAGGGCGCGGTGTTCGTGTAACGGGAGGATGGGAACGGGGAGTAAAATTAGTCTGGCTTCGCAAATATACTCCATTAGTTTAAAGTGCCCTCCATAAAAACGATTAAAAGTAGAAAACAATTTAATTAAAAACTACTTTAAAAAAATAACGGAGTGAAATGTAGCGCGTTAGTTTTACAGCTGACGCTTTTAATGTAGATTTGGGAGCTGATGACTAGTCAACGGTACGAAACGGTGTGTAAAGTCTTAAAAATATGTATTTTTAACGGAACAAAGTCGTGTTGGTTTGTCATTAGTGTTGTGTTTAGGTCACCCTGATATGTTGCTGGTATCAAAGTAAGGTTCGGGCATCAAAAATCCCTCAAGTGTTGTAAACATTGTGGCTCACACGTTTAGCAGCTCCGTGTGAGGTGGCGGCTCTTCGCCTCTCCTCATCCCCAAAACAACGGCCCTTTCTTGTGCTGAACCAATGAGAGAGCCCCTGTAGCCCGGAGAGGGTGGCTCTCAGCCCAGCTACCGCACACTTCTCACCGTTCCCAGCGAGTCTGAGGGGAAACACGCAGCTCCTAGCGCCCGTGCTGCCTCACGTCTAGCGTGGTGAACCATGGAGCTTTAGACGCGGCACATCCCGCTGGTCAAAGCCCGGTCCCGGGACTCGAGCTGGAGGCGCCAATACTCCGACCGGGAGGCACAAATGATCTCATAGACAATATAAAGTTAAAAGGTTTGGGCTTTAAATGATATTTTTTAAGTTAATGTTTTTTAAAGTTGAGTTTTGCTCGTAGTGGTCATTAAAAGTCAGCTGTGGGCCGTGCAGGACGTTGACACGGGCCTGGCGTGAGAACAGCGACTCCGGGTCGGCGGGTCCGCGGCTGGTTCTGCGTATTTGAAGGGAGTGGACACGGTGGCGCTTAGACCAAGTGTGTGAACGACTCGAACCCAACGACCTCATAAAACAGCCCACACTGTTTATGTTATTAATTATATGTTTCCTTAGTTTCGGTGTCATTACTCACACATCTAAGTAAAGTCATTTGTAATTTAAGCAATAAATTAGGTTTGGGATACTGAGGCTGGGGTCGCGGCCGCGAGAGATCCGGTTACGAGCGCGGGCGCGTGCACGTCTTGAAGAACCGCGTGGTTCGTGGACGCGCGTCACACACGCTTATCACCGCAGGACGAGGCCACGTGAACGCGGAGGAGCCCCGCGGATGAACGCGGGCTACTGCAGCACTTCCTGTCCCCACAGAGTGCGACTGTACGCGGAGGGGCGGGTGGGGACTGCCCGGAGCCCTCGTTCCTACACTGAAAGACAGAGCCGAGTGTTTGGCTCTCAGTGCGAGCCGCTGTCCCCCGTGTAGAGCAGCTGCGTCCGCCTGGCGTCGAGACCCGAGCGTTGAGATGAAGAAGGCTCCACAACACTGTATGTATCCAACTTGATCTGTGTAACCCTCGAACGACGGGTGTCGGTATTTTTACTTAAATCTCGTTTATTTGACCGACTCATCTGTTGTTACTGTACTCTTTAAAACACGGACACTTCAGTCGCTGTATATGTTACATCTCATTGCATATATATAAATGTAATCATAACAGTTTACATAAAATACGTGCGTTTTATGAATTCACTTACATATTTTCAATAATATTGGCTTTTTTCCCTTGATTGCTTAATTCACGGATCTACGAATATGTGCCAGAAAACTACTTTACACAAGATGACACTTCTACACGCTGTTTTAAAAACTACTTTAGGTGTTCTGTGAAACTTTAATTCCAAACACATTGCGCACGTTTAGCAGTAAACCGAAGTTTTACTTAGTGCAGTATGTTAATAGTGAAGGCATGTTCAATGGAATCTGCCAGTTGCATTTGTTAAATCTGCACCTAAGCTTGGCGCCCCTACACACACACACATAGACACACATTCATATATATATATATATATATATATATATATATATATATATATATATATATATATATATATATATATATATATATATATATATATATATATGTGTGTGTGTGTGTGTGTGTGCACTCCTAAAGCGCACACACCCACCATACACATTCACAAACTGCCATGCCAGCAAAAGTTTGGACATTGCTGACTGAATGTATGTTCTTTGTTGTCGTTATCTAATCTATTGTTTATGCTTAAAGTTGCTTCTAAGACAAATGTAAATGGTTAATGTTGATGGCCTATATATAACACCCCCTATTATTATATAATAAAAATAATAATTAAATTCTAAATACATTTTAATTTTATATTAAATTAGTTTTTATAATACATTTTACAGTTTTAAATACAGTTTTTAATACATAATACATTTAATGTGTTGAGGGCACATGTGTGCTGCCTCATGAAGCTGGTGAAGAACACCAAGAGAATCCAGAGCACCATCCCCAACTGTCCTGTCATGGGTGACTCTGAACTACTTTACAATCTACAGCCTGTGTGTGTGTGTGTGTGTGTGTGTGTGTGTGTGTGTGTGTGTGTGTGTGTGTGTGTGTGTGTGTGTGTGTGTGTGTGTGTGTTCCCTTTTCTTTTTTTCTTTCACCAGTCCAATAGGTAAAGGTAGCATCTTGGGTCATTGGACTGGCAGAGTATGGTTTTGTTTTCTCAGAAGTCTGATCATTTGCATACAACCTTCACATCACATGCTGAGTTGCACATGTACAGTTACCTCACTGTGACTGCTTTTGCAGCCATATAGGAACAGACATTCTCTCGCATGTTAGATTTGCCATTACGGTTTTTTCCTTTATATTGCACTTGCTAAGCTGAAACATTGTGGAATTCATTTCTTATTTTGGCTATACAAAATGACCAGTGGGACTTTTTAGTTTGGGGAAGTCAATGTTTCTTTAGGTGCTGTAACTACAGAATCTCCCAGCTGTAAGGCACAGTCACATCACATAAGACCATGTGTGACGCATGTGTGAATATTACACATTCACTATTATTTTTGTTTATGCTCAGTAGTTATAATCTTATTCACATAACTATTGTGGTGAGTAAGAAAAGCTAAATCATTTAATCACAAAGTCATCTAACTGGTAAACTGCACCCTTAGTTCCATTGTCTTGGTCTTCTTGATGTGGACCAAAATATTACATTGAAGTTTAATTACTACATCCTGCAATTGTGATATGCTTTGCAGTATTGCCTACTAAAACACATTGGTAAACTCATCTTTTAGTATAGGGAAAGGTAGGCCTTTATCATTTTCACCAAAATTCTGACTGTTAGATCTTGTAAACAGTGAGATGTACATGGAAAATCCAAGGTTGGCCAAGATTATTAAAGCAAACACTCACACATACACACAAAGGGCTTGGTATGGCATCATTTACATTTTGCAGCCAATATTGCAATTAATACAGAAGACCAGGTATGTTTTATATCCTTTATGTGGTGTTCTCTTTAGATACTTGTATAAAATGAACATGCTTTTTTTTGCTTCACCTAAAATTCCTGGTGCTCGGAGTTGGTGAACCGAGAATGCTGTATGGAATCATATATTGACATAATTGGCTGCCTGGCTGCCTCATCCAATGGGAATGTGTCACTTTGTGAGCAGCAGACCACGCAAAAGGTCCATGTACTGTGACCATAGGCTTGTTGTTGTCAACGACAAGCGATTATAAAGACGCCTATTGAGGACGATCACGTGATGGAGTCCCGAGCCAGGGAAAGAATGTTAGAACAGAGCAGGACCTTGAGGAGTTTGCGACAGTCTCTCTGGTCTAATCAGCAAGGTGGTTGTGATGTTCAGAGGTTTGGGGGAATGTTCAGGATAGCCTATATCATACAGATCACAAACATGTGACAAGACCTTGAGTTGTGGTCGTGATGTTCAGAGATTTGGGGGAATGTTCAGGATAGCCTATATCATATAGATCACAAACATGTGACAAGACCTTGAGTTGTGGTCGTGATGTTCAGAGATTTGGGGGAATGTTCAGGATAGCCTATATCATATAGATCACAAACATGTGACAAGACCTTGAGTTGTGGTCGTGATGTTCAGAGATTTGGGGGAATGTTCAGGATAGCCTATATCATATAGATCACAAACATGTGACAAGACCTTGAGTTGTGGTCGTGATGTTCAGAGATTTGGGGGAATGTTCAGGATAGCCTATATCATATAGATCACAAACATGTGACAAGACCTTGAGTTGTGGTCGTGATGTTCAGAGATTTGGGGGAATGTTCAGGATAGCCTATATCATATAGATCACAAACATGTGACAAGACCTTGAGTTGTGGTCGTGATGTTCAGAGATTTGGGGGAATGTTCAGGATAGCCTATATCATATAGATCACAAACATGTGACAAGACCTTGAGTTGTGGTCGTGATGTTCAGAGATTTGGGGGAATGTTCAGGATAGCCTATATCATATAGATCACAAACATGTGACAAGACCTTGAGTTGTGGTCGTGATGTTCAGAGATTTGGGGGAATGTTCAGGATAGCCTATATCATATAGATCACAAACATGTGACAAGACCTTGAGTTGTGGTCGTGATGTTCAGAGATTTGGGGGAATGTTCAGGATAGCCTATATCATATAGATCATAAACATGTGACGAGACCTTGAGTTGTGGTCGTGATGTTCAGAGGTTTGGAGGAATGTTCAGGATAGCCTATATCATATAGATCACAAACATGTGACAAGACCTTGAGTTGTGGTCATCTGGATTTTTTGTGTTTACCTTTTATTTTTGCAATGCTACCCAGATTTGCCCTCATTAATGAGAGCCAACACACGAGTAATTTGGGCTTCCGTCCAATGCACCAGTGAACA
The DNA here is from genome assembly GCF_052324685.1 of Brachyhypopomus gauderio. Lineage (NCBI taxonomy): Eukaryota > Metazoa > Chordata > Actinopteri > Gymnotiformes > Hypopomidae > Brachyhypopomus > Brachyhypopomus gauderio. Next base: position 27,750,871 of record NC_135217.1, read on the forward strand.
TGCTTGTATGAGCCCACTAACCTCCCAGCAGTGTTTAGGTAGGAGGCATGTGTCAAAGTTACATGAACATGAATGACAGGATCCATGTTTGTCCAGTGGAGTTGTGATCAGAGTATTACAATGCATCTGCCGTCTTCCTATTTTGCATATTGATGCATATCCAGTTAAGCAACGTGTATGCATCATGACATCCACATGATGTAAAAGAGTGTGATTCATTAGACCAGCTCGCCTTCTATCAGTGCTCCACAGTCCAGTTCTGGTGATCTGATGCCCATTGTAGGTGCTATCAGTAGGGGCGAATGTGTCAGCATGGACACTCTTGACTACACAGTCCCATAAACAGCAAGCTGTGATTTCCGTTCTGTCCTTACGCCTCTCCATCATAACCAACATTAAATGCTTCAGCAGTTTGTTCTACAGTAGCTTTGGCATCAACCCAGACGGACTAGCCATCGTGACTAGCCATCGTGACTAGCCATCGTGACTAGCCATCAGTGAACCTTGGGCACAAATGATCTTGTCACCAGCTCAGCAGTTATTATTTGTATCAGTTTTGATAGGTACTAATCCTGGGAACACTCCAAAAGACTTGCTGTTCAGATGTGCTGGCCAAGTCGTCTAGCCATAACAGTTTAACCCCTGTCATAGTTGCTCAGATCCTTACACTTACACATTTTTCCCAATTCCAACACATGAAATTTGACTGTTCACCTGCTGCTTAATATATTCCAACTCTTGATCGGTGCCATTGTAACGAGATAATCAATGCTATTCACCTGTCAGTGGTCTTAATGTTGTGGCTGATTGATGAGCAGCCTATGTGCTGGTTGTTATTAATGAAACCTCAGTGGAAAGGTCTAAGTTCTAATTGTCTTGGGGTTTGACAGCATGGTCCAATCATTGCATTAAGAAGTCAGTCAAGCTTAGATTTTGGTTTCATGTCGAAATGCACTGCTAAATGATGTTGAATCAGAATAGGTCCCATTAGTCTAGGTCTGGAGAGTTAGTTGAGGGCAGTGAAGGTCCTGCTAGCTCATGCTAAACAGTCTAGTCAATGCTACAAAGAATGCTATGTGTTTGCAGACAGAGTGGAGAAGTGGCTGATAGCGACTCCTGTCTAATGTTTGCATGTGCTTTGTTTAGGAAGGGGACCTATACAGACACCATCTTCATTTTCCTATCGCTTAAATGTAACTGATGTCCCAACTGACTGGTTTCTCTAAACTACATTGTCAGCTGGAAGCATAAGTTTTTTAATTAATTAATTTTTTATTGCATAACAGTGTACGCTTTACCTGGAAAATATATATGTATGTATTTTGTTTATTGAGCATGCATATTTTGGAAATCAAACACTGAACATAAACTACAGAAAGGCTGTATAAATCTTGTATAAATCAAACACTGAACATAAACTACAGAAAGGCTGTATAAATCTTCTCCTTTTTATCACACTGATGACTCTTAATTACGCACCTATGGATGTTATACTATGCTGCTTTTAATGAGGTAGCATATATGTAAAGGCAATGTTGTAATTTTTGAAATGTACATGCTAGTTCTGTAGACATTCTTTAATATTATGTAAGGCATGTGTTTCTTTGTCTTTCTTTATGAGAAGAATGACCCTTATGACCCTTTGCATATTTGATTTCATATTTCAGTTTATTGTGGAAAATCATACGATTTGGTCTTGTTAGCAGAACTGCTAGTCTTCCCTAACAAACAAGTGTTTGACCTTCAGGAAACACCTGAGTTCATAGCCTCAAAACAAACAGATGGCTGGTTGCCAGGCTTTTCTTGTGATACTAGCACCCAAAAGGTAGGCTACAGCTCAGAAACATTACAAAATGTCATATTCCAGCAGTTTAGTACTTTGCCTGAAGGCCAGGTTTTATAACAGGCCCCTCTTTTGGAGACCATCCTATATAATATGTTCTTTGGGACGTTAAGAGTTTGTTTTGCATGTCTCCACATGCCTGAGAAACTCTCAATTCAAGTCCCCTAATTATTCGGTTGTACAGTGTCTCTAGTGTTTCTAAATTTATAACTGTGTCATATGTTGAAGCATGTTTGAAATGTAGTTGTGTTTGCGGGTATGTGTTAGAGACTGAATAACCGAGGCAGTGTGTTTTCATATGTGCTATATGCTTTGAGCTACAGCTACAGCAGACTTATATGTGACATGCATTGGATTTTAGTGTAAAAGTGGACTGCCTAAAATAATACAGTAGTTCAGAAGTTAAGCTCAAAATGCTCATTTATATCATGGGTTGCTGGTCTCAATCTCTTGCATGGAGTGGTTAAACTTGACACTTCTTATAAAAACGTTTAAATTTGGCACTTCATATAGATAAAGTGCAGTGTCATTAATGTGGGTTTGTTACCAGAAACACATGATAAAGAATAATGTCAGCATACACACGGATACACGGCGTACACAGAGATGTTTGGCACATACGTGACACAGAATGTTTTTGTATTCCTTCATTGTTTCAAGCAAAACAACAATGATAATCTCTGTCTGGCCCTGGGACATTGTCTGGACATATTACACTGCTGTTGTGTTCTTATATGTCTCGCTCACAAAAGTTATGGGTAAGAACTACAGTGAGAGAATTGCACCATATTTGAGGACAATGTCTTAATATCTTGGTTTAGAATGACTGTTTCTGGTGAAGCTGACAATAGAATTCATACCAAACATGGGTGTCGACGGAAGGCTTCAGAGCCGGATTATATTTCTGCTTTATTGGTTTTGATTTGAAAATTTGATTAAAAGCTTCGAAATACCTGGCATCTTTTCTCCGTTCTGGTGTTGACATTTTGTTCCTGATCTCAACCTCATTATCCCTGGTTTTTCTATACAGCTGGAAGCTTTTGTACTCACTGTATATAGGCCAAGGAAAAAATGCAAACATATTTTTCTTCTCCTTCTCTCTCCCCCCTTGCCCTCTCTCTGTCTCTCTCTCTCTCTCTGTCTCTCTCTCTCCCCCTTGCTGTCTCTCTCTCAAGTATTTCCTTTGTGGAGAGGAGCTGAGCGGGGGCAGGGCTGGAACTGGCCTCGCTGTATAGCATGGGAGGCCAGCACGGGGGTAGCGTCGCAGGCCTTTGACTGGCCCGTCTGGTGCTTGCTGTGCCGCGGAGGGAGGGAGAAAGTGGAGCGGGCCTGTCGGAGAGGGAGAGCCGCGCTCCGACTGCCCGCCAACATGCTCCGCATCAAGCTCCCTCACCTCTTCGATATCCACCAGGTGCCGAAGGTGGGTTTCAGTCATCAGACGAACGAGCTGGGCTGCACATGTTTCTATATATATGCACAAAGCCTTGAGGAGCACTTTGGCACAGCTGATGATGAATCTCCACCCGAAACATCCTGTTTCTCTGGAAGCCTTGTGCACTTCACCACAATTTTGAATACCTCTCTCTCTCTGTTGGTGTGTGTGTGAGTGTGTTCATAAAGGTATATTCATATAAGTGGCATGTTGCAATTTGTACATGAATGACTTTTTGAGAAACAGATGATTTGAGAAACAGAAATGTAAGATTGCCACATTGCCCTTGCTTTGTTGAATATAGGGTTTAAATAATCAAGGTCATTCATAGAAAAATATACCTCTAGGAAAATGACCTCTTTGAAAGAGGCTAATTGAAATCAGGTGTTCCAGTCAATTCTGCTCTGAGCTCAACCTGCCCCACCACAGTAAATAACACCATTTTGATTACCTGTTCTGCACACCAGAATTACTGTTACAATGTGTGCAATATGGTGCAGCACGGCCTGAGAAGGGAGTTTTGAGATCCTCCAGGTGGACCTCAGAACATAAGAGAGGCTGGCTCACACAGCACAGCAGAAATGCAAAAAGAGTCAGTGGCTGAAGCAGAAGGTCAGAAGGTCAGAAGTCCTGACCTCAGTTCCCCTGCAGTGCGGTGCTGTGATCAGAAGTAGGCCACTCATATACCAAAATGAAATACAAACTGAAACATTTTTATACAGAAAAAATATGCCAAAATATCTCCAGATTGCAGTAGAGGACAGATCAGCCTTTGCATTGAAGGTACTTCCGTGTGTGTGTGTGTGTGTGTGTGTGTGTGTGTGTGTGTGTGTGTGTGTGTGTGTGTGTGTGTGTGTGTGTTTATGGTATCTATACATATATTCAATAGCAGACAAGGGAAAAAAAGATTCTACAGATCATTTAGCAGTATGTGCGTGTGTGTTGTCATTCAGGTGTTTCGAGAGGAGAGCATCATATCGGGCTACCGGCACCCTCAAAGTTCTGCCATGGACTGCGTCCTGAGCAGCTTCCACATGAACAATGAGACGGTCAATATCTGGACCCATTTCCTGCCAACCTGGTGAGAGAGCTAAGCTAGCGTGTGATCCAGTCGCTGCCAGACTCCCTGGCTGATCAGCTACGGGGCTTTGGAGAGAAGCGGATTATGTTACAGTGTAGTGTGTAGTACTGTATTTCTCATTGGTTAACAAGATAATCAAAGGTTGCTTTTCAAAAGCTTCACAAACTCAAAAAAGTTTTCTGATTTACCAAGGCTCTCTCACTCTCCCTCTCACTCTCTCTCCCTTCTTCTCTCTCCCTCTCACTCTCTCTCCCTTCTTCTCTCTCTCTCTCACTCTCACTCTCTCTCCCTTCTTCTCTCTCCCTCTCACTCTCTCCCTTCTTCTCTCTCACTCTCACTCTCTCCCTTCTTCTCTCTCACTCTCCCTCACTCTCTCTCCCTTCTTCTCTCTCTCTCACTCTCTCCCTCTCACTCTCTCTCCCTTCTTCTCTCTCTCTCTCTCTCTCTCTCCCTTCTTCTCTCTCTCTCTCTCTCTCTCCCTCCCTCTCTGCAGGTACTTTGTGTGGCGCTTCTGCAGCTTGTGGTGGACGGTGAACTTCCTGACGGAGAGCTACGCGTGGCCTCTGCTCGTCTACATGCTGCTGGTGTGCGTGTACCCGTTCACGTCCAGCTGTGCCCACACCTTCAGCACCATGTCCCCCGCCGCTCGACATATCTGCTACTTCTTCGACTACGGAGCCCTCAGCCTCTACAGTCTGGGTACGCTCCGGCGACCTGCCTTAACCCCCCCGTGCCCTCTGACCCCGCCCTGCCTCAACACCCAGTCTTCGCTCGCGACCTGCTCGTGCTGGTGCGGCCTGGCCTCGCTGAGGGAGGCGATTATCTCAGACTCCACGTGTTTTGGAGCTGGTAGATAACGGTGTTGGTTGGGAGATAATATAAGCTTTTAGAGGCTAATGTGACATAATGGAATCTCTCAGAAAGCGTTAATGGTTACGGTTTTTGTTATTGTGACTTTTTATATGTTTCTGCTTTTTGTTGTGTTTAGGTTTTTTTGTTTTTTGGACTGTACCATAAAGGTCACAATTTAATTTCCTAATGATTCCCAATTTAAAATGGGTGTCTCTGTGGAGCCTGCTGGGTAAAATAGTATTTAGTATCTCCATTAGCTTCCTTCTCTAACTCTCAAGTAGCCCTGTATCCTCAAGAGTAGTGTAGAGCGATCTGACCCCATGGCCAGAGCTCCAGAGCCGTGCTCTGTCCTGCCTGCTACAGGCTGTACCCTTTCTGTTCTTCCGCTCTTTGCCACGAGCCCTTGATCACAGTTCTATATCAGAGCATGTTTGGATAATCACCCCTCAAACCCTGAATTATAGTTATTAAGGACCTGTACCCATGCCTTTTCCCAAGAACAAAATACGGGATTAGTGCCGTTTGCATGTTTTTCATTCGATACAGTACAAAAAGATTAAGATGCCATACTTTTTACAAATATGTTTCATGGCCATATTGACATTCTGATAGCTTGTCTTTCAGCATACATGACCGTACAGTATGGTGCCACCTTTGCTTTGCTTATTGCATAACTGCAAGCTTAAATAAATAAGCCTGTGAACGTATTTGACGTGCACATAGACGGGCAAAATCCAGATAAACCCAGGGTGGACTTCATGACTTAGAGGCAAATCTGGGATGTATCCCTGGTTTGCAATAATCTTATTAAAACAACATCATCTTGACCGTCTCAGAATCTATGCATGTGGTGGTTTCATGGGCTCTACCTCTGACGTCGTAAGTGATGAGACCCTGATAACGCACAGAGTGCATCAGTAGGCTTGAGTTTGCGCCTGCTACGATTTCGGGACATTTTAAGACACTGTTGTAGTGGTTTTAACAGTTCTTTATTCTCCTGTAGGATGTGCCATTGCCTATGGCTTCTACGCGATGCCTGAGTGCTGGGTGAACAGTTGGCTCCATCAGCATTTCGTGCTCATCGCCATCGCCAACACGGTGTTCTGCACCAGCATGTCCTGCTACTCCAGGTAGAGAAGTGCAGACGTGCTTGTGGAACGCCCACTCTTGACCGCAGAGAACGCAATGCATCGCTTCGCCATTTCTCATTAACGTCTCCTTCCGGTCTCATGCATTTGTTTGGACTCACTGTGGCTAAGATTGACACCGTATGACACCCGTGGCACGGTTGCAAATTTGGGAAGTTGAGCAAGAGAGGAAACGATTGCAGGTTGGGAATGTACACTAGAGATGTACAACTAGCCTAATCACATGACGGCTCGTGAGACATCTAACCTGAAAGCAATCAGGAGCTGCTTAAAAGAAACCCACAAGATTTTAAAATGACACAGTTGAGCACTGAACACCAGGACCTTCCCTTCTCCAATGTGTGCTATTCAGTTCCTCTCCGCACAAATCATGTGAATATCATGCAAAGTGCATTACGAAGCTGGGGGAAAATTGGCTTCCCGTGGAGTGGCAGTAATGCAAGCTCGTTTGAGGAGTGATTGGCCTTATTTGCTGCAGGGAAACGGTGACCTCTGAAGACACTGAACTTTTTTGTTTTTTGCCAGGTTCCTGGAACTACAGTTCCCACACAGGAGTAAAATATTAAGAACAAGCGCCTTTGTTGTTCCATTCGTGTTTGATTCCATCCCCCTTTTTTACAGAGTAAGTATGAGAAGCTATTTAGACACGAGTTCAGTATTGAAATATTACAAAGGTTGCAGTGTTGTAGCTACTGGTTGGTCATTTAGACTGGCTTGCAATTCACCAGTGATTCCCAAAATATCTCTTTCTGCTGTGTGTGTGCGCATGTGTGTCTGTGATAACATGTGTTTTGTGTACACGTGTGTGTGTGTGTGTGTGTGTGTGTGTGTGTGTGTGTGTGTGTGTGTGTGTGTGTGTGTGTGTGTGTGTGTGTGTGTGTGTGTGTGTGTGTGTGTAGCTGCTGCTGTGTTTCGGTGGGAGTTGTAACCACCCTGAAGCTCTGCCCAGCCACAGCTACCACCTTCTGTTCGCCTTCCTGACGGGTTTCCTGTTTGCGTCTCACCTGCCTGAGAGGTTGGCCCCGGGTCGCTTCGACTACATCGGTACGTGCCCTCTGCTTACTCCTTCGGCCCCGAAACCTGGATATGGTTCGTTTTTAGCCCTATTGCATTTCTACTGACTTAATTCATTGGCCATGACTGTAGTCATGAAGTCATTAAGTTCACATCATGAATCCACTTCCCCTCGCTGGTAGTGACCAACAGATTGCTTCACTTTTCTTCAATTCATGTACAATTCAGCCAGTACAATACAGTATAGTGGAGTGTAGTACAGTAGAGTGCAGTACAGTAGAGTGTGTCCTGTGTGATACGTCCTTCAGGCCACAGCCACCAGCTGTTCCACGTCTGTGCCGTGGTGGGCACCCACTTCCAGATGGAGGCCGTGCTGGCTGACATGGCCTCGCGGAGGGCATGGCTAGCCGCACACTCGTCCGGCCCCACCTTTCTGTGCACACTGGGGGCCTTCGTCCTGGCCGTCCTCCTCAACCTGGGTCTCATCGGCCTGTTCAGCGCCAGCCTGCTGTGCGAGCCCGAGCAGAACACAGCAGGCCCCAGCGGGCCCCACGCACTGCAGCGGCCTTCCGGGACCAAGGAGGAATGACGGAGCACCCCGCCGATGGAGGTGCCCACAGCACTGCAAAGTTTTGGTCAAATGGTTTATATGTACACTTTATAAACAACTTAGCACTTACGTTGCAGGCTCTTTTGCCAATGGATAAGCTTTGGGTGTGGATGTCTGTCATTTTTTTTTTTTTACTAAAACGTATACTGACTCCACATAACATAAATTTGCTTATAAGCATATGTTAGCTGAAGACCCTGATATAATTAAAGACCTTTTAGTTGGTCATAGAATTATTCTGTGGTACTAAATGAAAACACTGAGCATTCTTAAGAGTTTTAGAAAGGTCTAGGGTTGAATGAAGCAAATGCTGGGTGCTAGGACTGGTATTAACACTGATGCTCACATTCGCTTCCATAAGTATTTACATTCAGAGTATATTGGCTGAGAACTAATACTGCCCATGGAAAACTTGGGTACTGATAGACTACCGAAAAGTTGATGTTAAGCTTTTCATGAATGATCTGAAATAGTAACAAATACTAAATAATCACTGATACAACACCAGAGTGATGTACACATAGAAATTTTAGATTTATGAATTTGAGCTTACAATCGGTGTTTTGACCCAACAAAAATGACAATTCAATAGAAAAACAGTGTTTTTATACAGCCCTACTGAATTCTGTACTGCAAGTGCCTTCTGGGGATTTTAATTCCTAATTACTATGATGGTGTTTGTCACTACTTTATATAAATGTTATTCAAAACAAACTGGAAAACATTAAAGTGCCACTGGTCAGGGACCTTAAAGATAAAAGGGTTCTCCAGTAACATTAGTTCTTTCTAATTTTTAGCATTTTAACTTGAAGTGTACTTATATATATTAAATATATTTAGTTAATTATAGAGAAGAGCCAATAAGATTTTGTAACTTGATTATAATAATAAGCAAATTACATTAGTCTGATGAAGGATTGGAAGCCTTCAGATGTAGTACTCACTAACAGTGTTAATGATGTTGCATGCATAGCATTTGTGATTGATTACACACCAACAGTAGTGTATTTCTAATTGATGCTGACACATCTGTTTAATTCTGCTTAGGACACACAGTAACAGAACATAGTTTTGGACTGGACCAACATTACACATTTGTTTGAATATATCTACAAGTATAATACCATTAATTAAAAGAAAGGGCTACTTTTGTAAGTGCACAAACATTTTCTTTATTGCACAAACATAAACTTTATTTCCTTTCACTGTGTACTACAAGATTTATTTTTAGAAAAAAAATGATGTGATTATTCGTCTCCACATGTTAAATCTTTTCAGTTATTCATAGAATATTCTGTGATTTATGTGTAACATGTGTAACATGTGTCAGATCCTATGTGTCCTTGAATCTTCCAAGCATCGGTGTTGTCAGGTTCTTTGTGCACATGATGAAACATGAAAACATCTAGTGAGCAGGTCAGGTCAGTGTAATATTATTGTGTTTGTGGCTGATCTCTGGCGGTGGCATTTTGACGCGGGGCAGAGTGCAACGATTGGTGCTCAGCTCAGCATGGGCTGTTTCTCCCTCCACTCCTGAGAAATTCTAGGCGTCCGATGATTTGCACACACATATACACTTTGTTTACAGTTTTGCTGTGATTCTGTCTCAGCAGTTATCTGGGGAACCATTGGGATCAGACATCAGCTCCCCACCATGTTTAATGGCAGGACTGTGGCACTTAACAAGATCTTACAGCCTCTCGTGCCTTTACAGAACACACTAGATCACACAGAAACTGAAGGTCCAATAAACATAATAATATGACTAATAAAGTCTGAGAGAACTGTGTTGGTCATTTACACTAATGTGTTTTTGTTAAAAGGCCAGGTACATTAGTAGTACCTTCTCTAACAAGCTGCGGGTTTCTGGTAGGCATGGAGACATTCTGTTTCAGGGTACTGAAAGGGGTCGCGGGGTCAGGAGGGAACAGTAAGTGCTATGATGGCCTGCGGAGGGAATGGTCCTGTATCACTAAGAGGCTCCATCAAGCCCCCAGCCGCCCTTACCCGGCGCTCCGCTGGAACGGGTACGTTCTGCCCGCCTCTGATACAGCCCTGCTGGAGGGGACGTAGCACAACCAGGTCGTTGAAAAGCGCGGATGCCGTAGGCTGCTTGGCTCGGCCGTAGCCTGGGGGTCGTAGCAGCGATGCTCTGAAAAATGTGCTTTGGCATTCTCTTCCCGTGTTACTACACAGATGGATGAGGAAACATATACAGTCCTTGGCTCCATTTTAAGTCAGGGATTGGTTTTACTCTTTTTTTTAAGGTTTGGTGGTTATCATTCCGTTATGTAGATCTTCTACAATATATATATATATTTATACATATATAAAAACACGGAAAAAACTGTTTGATCAGTTTCTGAGAAAGTATGATAAAGGATATTTGTTCATGTTGTATTACAGTTAAGGACATTGTGGATTGTGTAGGGGGAAAATACCTAAAGAGAAGGCAAGAGAGATTAATCTGTACCTAGAATATTCAAAATTGTTAATCATTAAAATGCATAATTTTCCACATAAAATTTTTCTTTTTCCATTGTTATCTACGTTAAACTTTGTTGTCTTTCAGGGTTGAATGTATCATTTGTGAGAAAAAAATAGGCAGTAACATTGATTGATGGCCAATTTTGCAACTGTCAAAAGTATTTTTATAACATTTTGCTACCACTTATGAAAATCCAATTGTCAGTGGGATAGCCTTGAAAATAAAAATGACTAATTACTGCTTGATTGCTTATTTGTACTTTGCTCCCACACATGTTCATGCTATTTACAGAATGTATATGCTGAAATTGAATTGAAAGTTCAACACATTGCAATATGTTGCATTCAGTTTTTTTCCACACTATAGTGTTAAAAACTATAGCATTATGGTCTCGCTGCTTAGCCTGATAATGGGTGATATGAGAAAAATATTAAAATTGCGTATATGATTTTTAATTACTAATCTAATAAATTATTCAGTGTATAAACATTGAACTACAGTTCAGTTACACAGAAATTTCCTTCTCTTATTCATCCACTGAGTACGAAATTTTTTTAGTCATATCTGTTTTAAACTGATAATGATCAGAAGGGGGCGTAAGTGTACCAAATACATTTTTACTGCCGAGGAGGAACTACAAATACGAGGCGTTTAGTTCTCTGCCAGTTCATCCGTGTTGATTACCACATTAACCTAATTGTTCCAGGACTGGAGCTCTAGCTTCTGTAATCAGATGGAGGATTTCTTTAATTATCACAGATTCCATAACTGAGCAATTCAAATCTCATTTGAAACCTGCAAGCTGTATAACAGAGTGGGTCACCTGCAAACCTGTTGGCCTATTTCTCTTTTCCATTCAAACTCTAAACTTCCAGCCAAAATGCAACCCACACCTTTATCACATTGCAAATATATCTTATTTACAGATGAACCAGAGTTCATCTGGTTCAGCTTACGTTCATGCTTTTTGCACAAAGGTTACGTAATATTAAACTGGCTTTGTAAGATAGTTAGAGAGTACATGACAATGAATACAGCAGATTAAAACAGCCAGGAATCAAAAGAAGAATAACTGTAGTCTTTGATAAGACCTGGGTTTCTTTCTCCCAAGGGTGCAACACACAGATATACAGCTGGGATCTGTATTCAAGCCCAGCAGTGTCAAGTGCTTGTGAATGAAGGACGAAAATTGCAGTGAGCAAAAAAAAATAATTTATGTAGATTTTTTAGATATTTGATTTTTCTATTTTGAATTTGAGAATGATGCATATGGGTGCTAAATACAAGAAAAAAAATAATGTGTCTTATTTTGATGTGAAGTTTAATTTTGCTTTGAGCAGAGAGCTCCTGAATTTAATTGTTGCTTCATTTTACCACGAGTTTGTGGGATTTGGGTACACTAGTGTTAACATAACGCACATAGCTTCTGTAACACTGTCATTCTATAACATTGTTCTTACATAGGCACTAGAATTTGTGAATGTGTTAAACATTATTGTGTTAAAAGATTAATGTGTTAAAGATTGGTCAGGATGAATGAATAAATAAATACATAAGTAAATTCTAATATTTAATAGTCTAGCCGCAAAATAATAATAAAAAAAAACATACAGCCTTTCAGATTATATACTGTTGAAGGGTACAGCAGTTGGAAGTGATAAGGTAAAATACATAGAATGGTTTTCCAAAAAATAAAAAAGGGTGGGGTTGTGTAGTAGCAGGTCCAGGCTTGGCTGCCCTAGAGAGACGCATTTAAACACCTCTGAGAAGAGTCTGGAGCAATAGCATCACCCACGTCCATATAACGCTCCCTGGGAGCCCTGTTGGCACCTTCAGCCAGGCCAAACTTGAAGATGGGTGTGTTGATCCCATGGAAAATGCTGTTTGTGGTTCTGCGTGTTGATAAAGAAGATGATTTTAAATCAGGAAAGATTTGCTGTGGTGACTGGAGGGTGGGGCTGGGTCAGTTTCTGTTATCTAAAATTTATTTGGTTATGGTTAATTTGTCAATTTTGTGTGTTATTTTTGAGTTTTACATCTTTTTCACACTTGCTATTGTAAACCCATTTTCAGGTTGCTGGATATGTAGTAAAATATCTATTGATTCTTGAATGACTGCTATAATGAAAATATTTTGCCATAGTCCTGAACTATTCCGAGATTCAGAGCCACATTTCCTGTGATATAGGCTTGATATCCTTCATGTTTTTATAAGAAAGTGCTAGTGCTGTGTTACAGTGTGAATGTAGGCCTATGCTACAGTCAAGATCAAAGAAATGTATTCAAGAAATTGGAATGAAAATCTGTAATTCTAATCCAAATGACCACTTATCTAAATGCAAACACATTTTGCCAACATGCCACACTTCTTACTTATTATAACTTTTATTGTAGGATCATGAGAATTTATATCGATAGATAGATAGATAGATAGATAGATAGATAGATAGATAGATAGATAGATAGATAGATAGATAGATAGATAGATAGATAGATAGATAGATAGATAGATAGATAGATAGATAGATAGATAGATAGATAGATAGATAGATAGATAGAATTTGTATTAGTATTAGTGAGTCAGAGGCAAAAGCCTTTTTTGAAGGATGCCCTGAATAAAACAGAAACGATGATGAAAGCTTTATTCAAATAGTAATATTTATTTGGATGGTAATTACAAAGGTTGAAGTCCACTAAAACTGAAATTGTGTCATTTTTGTGGGTTAAAAGCAACGTTTCTGTTTGTAACCAGTATGAATGTACTGTACTGCTGTACTGCTACAGACACTGCAATTAATATAGCTACATAAAGGATGAGTGATTGAGTTAGCATGATATCCACTAACAGTCCCTAACAGCTAACAGTACTTATTAATGACATTAGTTTGTGGTGAAGTTTTCTTTTAAACTGTAAATTTTTTGTCTCTTTTATTTTTCAGTGACTGTTAGACATCGAAATTGTAAATGTAACATTTGCACAATTGCTTGTATTAATTACATTGGTGTATAACTGAAAATGAAGTCTCAATTATAAGCCTAAATCATTTCTTTTCTGTTTCTTGAAATGGTTAGCATTGCATGTCTGCTGTCATTAAATATGCAACATCTTAATGATGCAGTTTATTAGACAATAAAGATGTTCAATTAGATTATATAAAATGAATGGTAAAAAAAATCATATGTCTGAATACAATCCTTTACAAAAACAATTGAATTCTCACATGCTGTATCGTGTTGAGAAGATGTTTGTCTGCTCTCTCTCCTCCTGGTCCTCTGAACTTCAATGATGATGTTTAATTAAGAAGGGCTTTGTGAACTTGTTTTGCAAAGAAGTAATTACAAAGACACACAATGCTGGGATGGTAGAATTTAAGAACAAGAAAAGTCCAGTACATGCGATTTTAGTGCACTCATGATATATTGGTATACAATACACTGATTATTTGGAATTGCAAGACAAGGGAGGTGTGATGTTACAAATAGTGCAATCAACTTGGCACAATATGTAAAACACTATTTTTATTCTATGAAAAGACAACTTAGAAAGGAAAAACACAGAAATTCACGTAAAAGAATGATTAGTTCTTACATGTAAGCACTTATCTGAATATGAATATCCTCCCAGTTGGTAAAAGTAAGGATTTGCTTCCTGATCGAATGAATTTGCATTCTTCATTTGTTAATTAATTTGCACTTCTCCGAACTGCTGAACACTCGAAGAAACTGCTGAACACTGGAAGAAACTGCCAAACACTCAAAGAAACTTTTGATGAAGTCCAAATGTGCCATCAAAAGCTTTGCTTTTGGAAAAAATCTAAATAAAAATTTTAAAATATTGATGGATGCCCTTTTGCAATGTGACCAAGTTTTTCCTAGCAAAGGGAAGTAACTGTGGGCAGCTGTACAAACACCAGGAACTCCTGCATGTCCTTTTCTGCAGTTGTTGCAGTCCATCGGGCTCCCTCTCCATCTCCGGCGTTCCCCAAGTACACCTCCTCGGCCCGAGACTGTTTTCGGTTGGCTTTCGTAGCTGCTTTTGCTTCACTCCAGGATGTCCAGGTAGACCGGCGGGTTCTTGACCAAGGCCACAAGGCGGCTATAGATGTCCTTGATGACGAGCCGCTGCTGGGGCTCCCTGTGCCAGCATCCCTGCATAAGCAGGTGCACCTCTTTGGGGCAGGTACGTGGACGCTCTAATTCCCGGCCTTGGGTGATGCATTCGATTGCCTGCAGAAGAGCCATAGGTTTACTTCTGAAGGAATGCCTTCTCCAAAGAAAATGGTGCTGATAATTATGAAATCATGCTGGCATAGTGACTATGTCAACCGGGTTTTTATTAACATTTATTCGTCAGTGATCATTGGTGAAGCATTTCATGAATACTGAATAAGGAAGAGAGAAGAGTGGTGATGCTGGTGCCAAAGATCATGCTGTAATTTGCTTCCAGTTTTCTTATTCTGTCTTTGACTTCATTTTAAATTCAGTGTGATCAAAAATAATCTTTCCTTGGCATAAATAAAATCATGTCTTCTAAAATCTACAGTAATGAAGTAATGCATAACCAAAATACTGTCCATATTACATAAATGCAGTGACAGTGGAATGATTGTAATGTAGTACAAATATTAATAGGTTGAAACATCAACCCACTCTACTCATTTGCTCATCTTCACTAAATCATAATTTAATCAGGCAGTAATGGCAAATACCACCATTGCCTTCTTACACTGCAACAACATGCTCATATTTGTACGTATTTGTTTTCTCAAATGGACTGTTATCATTCAAATTTGCAGAGTATTTTTTCAGCACTGATCTTCCTCATGGACTGAAAATAATAAAAGCTCTCTGTTTCCATGGCCACTGGTCAACCATTAAAAATCTAGTGGCTCCTGACAGTGCCCTTTGTAGTGCATTTGCCTACCTAATTGAATGGTAGGGTAAGCTACTGTCAGTGCTCCACTACATCATGCTGAAGTGGACAATCAATCACTCCAATGAATTAACAAAGATTCACATTGACCCTTCCGAAATTCTCTTCGCCTTTCCCAGGCCCGGTGGAAACTCATGGGCCATCTATCTATGACCCTTACAATTAGGCTCCTTATAATTAGCTCTGTCCATTACAAGACAGCAAGGATTAGGTTAACAAGGTTAGGCAACGTCGGCCCAGGGCGAAGATGAGGTCTAATCAGATTAAAATTGAGTAGATGGGAAAAGTGATCTACCCTACGCTTGAAAGAAGAGAGCCTTCTCTTCCATAATGGTGCAGTTGCGGTCACAAGCAGAGTCCACTTCTCAGTCCTTAATCTGAGAGGTCTGGCTCGTTCAAGGTACCTACAAATCTATTGATCTCTTTGTATCACAAGTGTAAGAGCGCAGACTGATTCCATCAACGGGAATGTTTATAGCTTACATCACCGTCAGAGGGATATGTACTACAACATGGTTCAATCTTTTGCCTTTACTCACTTTGAAAATGCTGTGCAAAGTACTTCAGATAATAAAACAGCAATAATTTTTGTTTTTTTTCAAATGTAAGTTTGCAAGATTTCCTGCACTATTCTCATTATAATATCACTTTTTATCTGTCTAGTACTTGAAAAATGTAGAATAGAGGTGTGTCCTTCTGTACTACGAGGTACTAGTAGTCCCAGAGAAACCCTCCAGAATGTTGATGCTGAAATGAAATGATAACTGATGACTGAAGCGTAGTGGGGCTGGGGAGTCTGCCATGATGAACAAGACATAACACCTGACGAGATAGACTGGAGGCAGGGCTTTTGAAAAACACGGCTACCAATGCGAGTAACAATGCCTTTACTGTGATAACACTGTTGTGAAACTTGGAAAGGGTGAGCTTGGTTATTGCGAGATACATGGTGAAGACTATGTTTGTACCTCACTGTTTGAGAGCTGATACCATGGCTGTTTGCCATAGGTGAAGATCTCCCACAGGACAACACCAAAGCTCCATATGTCACTCTCCGTGGTGAACTTTCTGTACATGATGCTTTCAGGTGGCATCCAGCGAATAGGTAACATGGTTCTGCCCCCAACCTGAGAGGAAGTGATGGAGAGGTAGTGTGAGAGGCAGAGTGAAAGAAGTGGGATTTAACACCATTCATGAAGAAATCTAAAGCCAAATGCTCACAAGATACACCAGATTCACCCACATTCATTCATATTTGTTCAAATAGACAGCAAAGACTTCTGAAGTGATGCGCACCCTGTAGTAGTCAGTGCTGTATATGTCTCTTGACATGCCGAAGTCTCCTATCTTCACGACAAGGCCCTCCCCGACCAAGCAGTTCCTGGTGGCCAGGTCTCTATGCACAAAATGGAGTGAGGCCAGGTACACCATGCCTGAGGCGATCTGCGCAGCTATTTGCAGCATTTGTTGCAGCGTCAGCTGCCCTGTGAATGGCAACTTTGCCTCGTCCAGGATCCGGGCATCAGGACCGTGAGCCCTGCACAAAGAAGAGTATATCAGACCTGTCAAACCAGAACAATGGGCTAAAAGGCATTGGCATTCACAGTAGTTGAGGTCCCAGTTTAGTCTTGTTTCCTAATTGCATGCAATTGACCAATGAGTGGCAACTGTATTCACACATGACCTCTAGGTAGAGAGAGGGCAGAGCATCTGTGGTAGCTCCTCTTCTAAGGACTGTTAACTGTAAGTATGATTACATTACAGTATGATGTGCATACATCATAAGTTTCCATGATCATTTTCCATTGTTGTGCTATTTGTTTGGGGAATAGTTTGACTATCAAGCCTGAATCATAACATTGCCACTGAGGGGAGCTTGCTTAAAATGTGCATCACTTAAGCGTGTAAGCACTCCGTAGATCAATCACCACTGCATGCAACCATGCATGCAACTTCTAGCAGCCTTTCATCCCAATATTTGTGCCTCTCCACTGTGTTACTGACTGGCCCTTTCCATGACGCTCAGAGGTTCCCTATGTTACTACTATTAGTACTATTACTAACTATTACTGTTACTACTATTAGTTTATCAGGCAGGTGGCAGGGGAGCAGCTGCTGCTCAGACTGGAGACTACATCCATGGACTGTCTCCTCGAAATGTGATTTCCACGTCCCCAGCGGCGTGCGCTGTCCCCCACTCCCATTCTGGCCCCGGCACCACCTGGCAAAGCGGCTCCTGGCGCATCGGGGTAAGTCACTGAGACTCCTCTGTGCCGGACATATGGCCTTCTGACAGGGTCATACTTCAGGGAACTTTTCATCATGTCGAGGAGATAAACGCCACTTGGCTGGATCGGGACTCTCCACACATAGCAACACTACAGCATTCTGGCTTTTGACTAAGACTGATTAGGGATCTCAGCAGTGCAGATGCATTGAAATTTGCACAAACTAGCTGGTATCAAGTTAATATACAGTTAAATCTAAGAAATGGCGTGGATTAATGGTCATTTCTTATCATCTGCAAATTGCACCATATCCAAATTCTTTGCACCGGAGAAAATCTGTGAGGCAGACACAATGTGAATATGTTTTAAAGACTATCCTAACAATTTCTTTGACATACTCCTTGATGGTGGTATTGTCTGCTTTAACTAATCATCTAAAGTACAAGCCCATTAAAGCACTCACTAATGGTTTTATATTCTATAGGCTTGGTGGCAATTTTGTTCAGCGCAGAAGGCCAATGAAATTGGCGAAAGAATATTGTGCACTGTCTCTCAGGATCAACCACAGACAAAAGTAATAGGACTGAACCCTCTGCTTTAGTCCCTCAAAATAGCAAAAGCATTAAAACCCCTCACATCATTTCATAGGTACACTTGGCAACATTAAGCTTCTTGGCCTTGCCTAACCACTTTACCACACTGCTGTCCTGTGTGGTTGTTAAGGTGAAATGACCATTAAACCACAGCACTGACCCGAAGTAGCAATTTATGTCAAGTTGTCTTGAACCTCTTGAAATGTCTCTATATGGCTTTTGAATTTATAAAAAATGCTTCACGTCATTTTATGGCCACCCAAGAGCCTAGTGGTTACTTTACATATGACCGCAATCCACCGTACTGACCTGAGGAAGCGGTTGAGGTCACCATGCCTCATGTATTCAAACACCATGGCGAGAGGCTCTCCATCTGTGCACACGCCGTAGAAGCGAACAATGTGTTCATGCTGGAGCACAGTGAGCAGCTCAGCCTCGCGCTGGAAGTCCTGACGTGTTGACTCATTGGCGTCCTTCAGCGTCTAGACACGAAGCATGGTGGATACTCTCTTATTACAGTATAAGAATTACATCCAAGAAGTTCTTAATCCAGTCCTCTGGGAAACCCATCCAGAGCAGGATTTTCTCTGCTCCAAGAACAATAAGAACAAGATCATCGAGGGTTGCAGGGTTCTTGGAGTGTTGGAAGGTGAATTAGTTATTAGTTGGGGATTGGTTTGGTTGGGAGTGGAACGTTCCTCTAGGAGTAGAATGGATCGTACTTGTACTCTACCTTAATGGCCACAAGCATCTTGTCAGTGTCTGGACAGAGGTTGGCGCACTCTGCCAGGTACACCTTGCCGAAAGCCCCTTCTCCCAACTCCCACTTCAACATGATGTCTTTTCTTTTAATGTGCTGAACACCTAAAATGGCCACAGTCATTCATTACAATCTTTCACTGTCACAAAAGATGATTCAATTATCAGTGTCTCAACGCGCATTTAAACTTAGCACACTTTGATATTTCCAAACATAGCATTATATGTTTCCCAGAAGTTTTCAAATTATCTTAGCAATCGGAGTGTGTCAAACACATCTTATGATGATCATAAGGAAACACATCATAGGGAAAAAACATTTCTTTCTCTTGCCATGCATCCCACTCACACATGTCTTTGTCTTTGATGATGCCACAGAAGTACTGAGGGTTCTCAACAAAACTGGAGATCCCAGAATCCAGTGTGCCTTCATCAGAGGAGGGAGGACTCGTACCAAAGTTCATGAAACGGAGCGAGACAGCAAGTTCATCTTCTGTGCCTAGAACTGATGACCCTGTTTGTATAGAAAGGAACAGGGTACACTTTGGCTTATCTTAGACAAAAATGCAATTTACACCTATGCAGCCTCTACATGACACCTGCACGTTGTTATTTTATGTTATGCTAGCATAAACCACAATTATAAATAAATTTATAAATAAATTAAACTTCAATTAATCAGTGAATTAAAACACGTAGCATATACATACATACATACACTCACTGGCCACTTTATTAGGTAATTAGGTAACCTGTCCAACTGCACATGAACGCAAATATCAAATCAGCCAGTCACATGGCAGACACTTAATGCATTTAGGCATATAGACATGGCCAAGATCATCTGCTGCAGTTCAAACCGAGCATCAGAATGGAGAAGAAAGGTGATTTAAGTGACTTTGAACGTGGCATGGTTGTTGGTGCCAGACGGGCTGGTCTGAGTATTTCAGAAACTGCTGATCTACTGGGAATTTCACAGAGTTTACAGAGTTTACAGAGAATGGTCCAAAAAAGAAAATATCCATTGACTATCCATCCAGTTCAAGGTCTTGTTGATGCCAGAGGTCAGAGGAGAATGGACAGACTGGTTTGAGCTGATAAAACTGCAACAGTAACTCAAATAACCAGTTGTTACAACAGAGTCATGCAGAAGAGCATCTCTGAATTTACATCACGCCGAACCTTGAGGTGGATGGGCTACAGCAGTAGAAGACCACACCGGGTACCACTCCTGTCAGCTGTTTCCAGTGTTTCCAGCACCTTGTTGAATCTATGATACGAAGGATTAAGGCAGTTCTGAGGGAAAAAGGGGCTCCAACCTGGTACCAGCAAGGTGTACCTAATAAAGTGGCTGGTGAGTATATATATACCCTATTTTTCCTTGTATACTGGAAATAGAAATATATATATATAATTATTATTACTTTCTATTTCCAGTATACAAGGAAAAATAGAATGTAATAATGGTCAATATGCTACTTAGAATCTTATCGACAACATGATAAGAAACAAATCTTAAGAGCTGCCTATGGTTCCCCTAACCAGGGAAACAGCTCTGACCACGAGGGCTGTAGGGCTCCTTGTATGCTGCGGAGGTGGAGGAACACGGGGGGGGGGGGGGGGGGGGGGGGGGGGCACGAAGGTTGTGAGGGGAGGAAGAGGAGTGGAGGGGGCCAATCAGGCCAATTTAGCCACACTGGCAGCAGGCCAAGCGCAGCTCTGAAAAGCTTCAGCTCCATCACTCCTCTTAAATGGCCTCAGCCGCGGCCCCTTGCACTTCTCACTTCTTGCAAACTGTAATTAAGACCTGGCAGCAGCTCGGCAGGCTGTTAGGCTGACAGCGGGCAGAGCTGCAGCCCCAGAGGAAACCGTATATCGCCATCTCCCGTGGATGTTACTTGAAAGTAGAGCGATAGCCAGCCACAGATCTCTCTCTCTCTCTCTCTCTCCAGAGAGCTCTGGCAGCAGCCTTTAACGGGCTTTCCTGTTTCAGAGCGTGTTTTTATGTGGATGTAAAGTTTGCTGTGCTTTTGCATCTGTCCACTTGTTGACCCTGCAATTGCACGTTTTAGGCCTATTTGATAGCCCTATATGATAGATGATTGCATTACTGAAACCTCAAGTATATATATATATATTTGTGTGCCAAAGTGTTCAGTACATCCTGGCCTTTTTTTGCACTCAGTGTCAAATTCTTCCCCCTCTACTGCCTGACAGCATCAGAGAGCTTCTGAGACTTACGATGGATGCCGAACTTGGAGTGCTGTCCACACTTGTTGATCACCAGAACCATGATGAGGAGGAACGTGCACGCGAACACAGCCAGCCCTACAGCCACCGACACCTGCACACACAAACATGTGCCTTCTGCACTCATTCATGGAGGAGCCGTTATTGGTCTGCAAGAGCCACTTCTCATCATTCTCTTACCCCAAACAGTCTGCTGTCCAGTTTCTCCGTGACATCACCGACTGACTGGTTGGTAGCAGATGCTAAAATATAAAAGCTTTTTGTTACTCATCAAGATAAAAGTGACTCTAGCCAGACTTTATTATTTTAGATGTCCAAATGGCATTGAAGATGAAGAGACTCTTAACATACACTTCTGATTTGAGAACTTTAAATATAGCATGCAATATCATGTAGTAGTGAGTAACTAATTTGGCGATGAATATAAATGACTTACTTGGGAGGTTGGTTAAAACTGGTGTGTTTGGGAGAGAAAAAAATGTTACTTCATTAAGTAATCAGCATCCTCAATTATAGATAATTAAGACTCTGAAATTTTAATGCACACTGCTCAGGTGAGATCTAGCATGGTTGAAAAGTTATAAAAGCACATGTACTTTGGCACCATTCAAGAATAACATTATTCGAGTCATTTTTATATTTCAATTTGTAAGGTGGCAGTATTTGAAGTATCTACTTGGAGTTAAAGACTTTATCACAATTACTCTCACTGGTCTCCAGTGTATGTAACTCACCAGGGATGACTCCTTCCGGGTCAGAGGGATCAAAAGGGTTGTCCATGAACTTCCATTTGATCGTGGCCATGTCCCTGCCCAGGCTGTTCTCCACGACGAGCGTGTAGTTGCCGTTGTTCAAATGCGTTGGCTTGTTCAGGAACAAGCAGCCGTGCTGGATGGAGCCGTCGTCTGAGTCTGGGATCAGCTGCGTGTACATGTACATGGTCTCCTTGAGCGGTACACTGTTGAACAGCCAGCGGATGGACGGTACCGGGTTGCCGTCCACCGCAAACGGGAAGCACCAGTGATGCTGCTTCTCTGCCTTCCGCAAGTACAGGATCCTCACGGGGACTGGACACAGCGACACGGACCACATCGTTTCCTCGTCACTCGTGCAATTAAGAAGCAAGACCGTGCTGAATGAAAACGACTGGCTTTGCAGGCTGAGGCATTAGGATTAATACATCCAAACTGCACCGTTTATTTTAATTCTGAATGGGCTCGCAGTGCTCTCAAAGTTTTACACTGAATTTACTTATACAGAGAGGTGTACAAGTTCAGACAGTTGGAACAAATTGTGAGGTACAACTTTTATTTTCTGAACCAGAAGTATCCACCAAATTTTTCAGGCTGTAGTAAAAGTTTAAATTTGTTTTGTTTTACAGTATTGTGTTCCATTATGTGACAAGTTGTTCTGTTGAAGGACAATCAAGTTGTTCTACATCTTTCCCCTCGTGACATGATGTATCACGGATCTCTGTACAAAGCCAGGAAGTGAGATACAGGTTTTAGATGTGCCTCTTTGCACAATAAGCATTTCAAGCTAAATCAGGAATGTCCTTTAAATGGCCTGAAGCTTGCTCAGGGGTCGTGTCATAATTTTCCCATGAATCGATTGGCTCCATCTTCACAATAAACTTGTTGACCCAGCATGAATAATACATTCTGTTCCGTTTAGGGGACCTAACCACAAGAAGCACCTGGACGCCTGGCAGATGCTGAGGACCGGAAATGGTTCTTTCAGCTGCGAGGAACATGCTGATGTACGCTGCCTGGCTGCTCGTCCATTGCCATTTTGCTGCTCTTAACCCATGACCCCTCCAGAAAGTGCTTCATGAGGGAGAAACGCCCCCATTTGTGACGTACTCCAGAGATTGCTTCCTCATTCCCAGTTGCTGTGTTAATAGTTCATCAGGTTCTTCAGTAGTTCATCAGGTTCTTGCCTGTGAACTCCAGTAAGTACAGGAGCGAAAATAAAATTAATAATGGTATGCTTTGGCCAATGGTTAGGATGAGAGCTGGAATTAACCTGTGAGACACATTCATCACCAATTAAAACCAGCCACTATTACTAGGGGGACGTGTAATTGGACTTTCACATCTAATCCACTGGGACAGCCACAGCTCTCATAGTTTGGAATCCTAACTAATATTGCCAGCAAAAAAAGACATGCATTTCACTGTCTATATTATTCTAGAGCTGCGACATCAAACGGTGGTCTTCAGCGCTGTGTGTGGACCACTGTAAGCACCATCATGGTTTTGGGGAGTAATTAAGCAGAGGTCATTAATGAGACTCTGTCCACCACTGAGGCTATTCTGATGGATCTGCAGCTAACACACTTACTGTCTGCTAATCAATCCTTACAATTGTGTTTCCGGACTACGGGGGAGAGAAGTCCATTAGCGGAGAGCAAATAAGATCTGACAACAGTTATCATCCCATTTTCCTGACAGTCATTATCATTCCCCTGATGGTCATATATTTGTCCGATGTCAAGCACTATTTTTCTCTTTTCAAAAGTGGAAGTGATAAACAATGTAAACACTGATCATTTCAGTTGTAAACATTGTTCATACTGCAAAAAAAGCAAAAATAAAAGGAAACTGTACCCATTGCAATAATTTTACTGACTTGCAAATGTCTTGTTTAAATGGTGCAGTTGAAATATCATCACTTGTTGACTTAATAGTAATCTAAATAGTAACCTTGCAAACAACAGCAACTAGTGGAGCCAGATTAACATATATGCAAATGAGATGATGCTGTCTCTGGCTAACTTTTATTCAGTGTTCAGTCATCACAGTGAAGTGTGTGGTAATACAGACTCACACTCTATGTTGAGCTGAACCATGGCCTCTCCTGGGCCAGCGCGGTTCTCTGCCTCACATGTGAGGTTGTGCAGATTGTCCTCAGACGATACGTTCCAAAGTTGTAGCACGAGCTCAAGGGTGGATCCCCAGATCCCCCTCTACACATACACAAATACACATGTACACACACTTTAGACATGTACACACACTTTAGACATGTATCAGCACTGAAGCATTTACAGAATAATACCTCATAAACTGACACATGTAACATCGTAAGTAATATCAGCTGTAGTATCTGCCATTTACTGAAGTATGGAATCAAATTTCTCTCTCTCTCTCTCTCACTCTCTCTCTCTCTACTTTGCTGTGTATGTAATGTGGCACTGTACCTGCTGTGTCCATATGGACTGAAGCAGCTCTGTTCTCCATCTGATACTGGGCACCGGTACACCGGTCACCTGGCACTCAAACGTCAGGTTTCCCCCCTCCCTAATGGTTAGTCTGGGAGCATTGATGCTGACTTCAGGAGCACCTGAGCAACGGGGGGGGTGGGGGGGGGCACTTAGTGCAGAATGTCTGTAAATCACCCCACGAACAGCGAGCCTGTGCGGGTCCACTGGAATTGCCAACATATACGGCACTTTCCCGAGATTGCTAGTCGTTGTAAGGCACTTACTGCAGTTCTCCAATGCAAAGCTGTCGAGCCGAACGCTGCTGCCATCGTAGAAGCAGCTCTGCTGGCTGTCAACGTCCCCCCGCCTCATTCTTTGCCACTGCTGCAACCAGTAGATATCACATGAGCAGGCCAGAGGGTTTTCCCGCAGAACTCTGAGAAAGAGAACCAATTCAGACTTTATTCTTTGTTCCTGAAGTCCAAAAGGCCAACAGTAGGTAAACCAAGACGTTTCTTTTAATTGTCTTTGTTTTTTAATGTTTTCATTTTTTACGGAACTATTTTATCATGAATATTTATGTTTTGATCACTGGCGGAGCTAGACTTTTTTCAAGGGGTGGCCAAAGGGTGACCAAGGCTTTATCAGAGGGGTCCATATACAAATGATGAACGAAAGGAAACACATATTTTCTCTTAAAATGACCATTTCCAGTGGGGGGGCACTAGGGGTGGAAAGGGCTCTGTTGCCCCCCCCTTTGGCTCCACCACTGGTTTTGATACAGGAGTATTGTTGATACAGGAAGTGATGAAAGTTTTCCTAACATACCAGGCACATTTACATTTACGGCATTTGGCAGACGCCCTTATCCAGTGCCACTTACATTTTTCTCAATTTATACAAGTGAGCAGTTGAGGGTTAAGGGCCTTGCTCAGAGGCACCTCAGTCATGGCCTCAGGTCTGGGAATCGAACCCACGACCCTCCGGTCACAAGACCAGTTCCCTACCACCAGGCCACGACTGCACATGCAGCTCCACATTCTTAAAATGGTACATGTTCACCCACCCTGTCTGAGACTAACCAGTGGAAGAATTCAAGAAAATTCTGGTTTACCAGCTTTAATGTTTAACTTTCTCATTGCTAGCCTTATGAAAACCTATTGTGCCAAATTCTTTGGTATTATCCGTTCTAGTTATTACAAGATTAAAGTCAGCTAGTTGAAAATAGTGCAGCAGTGAAACTGACAATCTTGGCCTCTTGGCAGTCCCAGTGTGGCAGTGATATGTCATGGTGTTACTCACAGGCTGAGTATGGGCAGGGAGTGAAACACTCTCCAGCCGATGTGAACCAGCGAGTTTGTGGCCAGGTTGCTGTGAGTGGTCATAGCAGGGGGTCCATCCATGAAGAGGTGAGAGACAAGAGAAACATTTATGATATTAAAACAGCAACAAAATATAGGGTCTTTCTAGGAAATGAATTAATAAATGTCCCAGCTACAACCTCACACAGTTAATTAATGCTGTATAAATGCATGGTATGACATCACACATTGTTCAAACTGGACTAAAGGCAGAGAGCTACATTGCACATTTAATTCAAGATGATGGCAAATGATTCATATCCGTCCTTTGGCGTGCACTTTTGTGTATGGTACATTAGTGAATTAGCCACTTTGGACAGTGGCAGCTTTGAATCAGGGATCAATTTGTGTCCTGCAGGCCCAAAGCCCATAACCATCTTCAGACTGTTTGATTCAGAATTTACACTCCAAAAGGAAATGTACTGCCACCCAAATGTACTTTTTTTACTACAGGGGATTCACTCATTGGTAGCTTTGTGGTGACTACCCAAGAACCTTACAGTGTTACACTAAACTATTCTGACTTCTGAATGCCTCAGTCACTTTTGATTTGTTTCTCATTCTCTATGTGGTCATCAGACGGCAGGGGCTTGGTGCATGAAAACAAAGACTTCAGGGCTGAGAAGAGCTGATATGGTTGGTGGTGGGGGGGACCACACGCTATGGATACCGATTCACTTTGGCAGGGCTAATGGGGGCCAGCAGGGTTTCAAATATTTGTTTTCCCACCCCTGAAAAGTTCATGTCAGATGGTTTAGCCATCAGGGCCTATCTGTTACAGGATCGGTTCCTCTTCGGTGTCGTGGTTGGGGACAGCAGCTGCCACCAAATACTGAATATACGGGCTAATACTGAGGTCTTAAGAAGGGGCAAATGGCACTGCAAAAATTCGGGGGGCGATCAGGCAAAGAATGCCATGCACATCTCCTTACTATCTCAGTCTCCCAGACACTTGAGAGAATGCTGCATTTTCATGTACGCCCCTCCCAACCACAGCGGGCAGCTCCCCGGCCAGAGTGATGCTCCTGATTTTAGAGACACATCTGCTCCCCCATCACATGGCTTGGTGAAATATTGATTAAGTCATAATGGACCCTTAGTGGAGTGTATTTATTATGCATCAGCTGTCAATAAGACGCCAAAGCAAGCGAGTAAAAGGTGACTTCTGTATGCCGTCTCCAGTTTCGCCAGGGGGGAGACCGTACCCCCCACGTCACCACCCACCCTCACCGCTATCACCCCAATCAGCAGCACCGGGGCATGTCACACAAGGAAGAGGGCTTGAGACTACAAGATATGGGTGATACAAGTCAAATACCCGAGTATGGGTTACAGCCAACACGGGTCTGGCTTTGTTTACATGTGTGTCGATAGCAGGTTGACCCGTGCTCCATAAGGAAATATGTTTCAAATTTCTGTCCCTGGTTTTCTAGTGAATTTGAATGGTGGGTTTTGTACTATACTATCCGAGATTACCTAATATAATTGCATGTTTTATATTTCCAGCAACAATCTGTTTCATCAGTTGATCCAAGGAGGGCTAACAAGAAGACAGCATTTCTGCTCAAAAGCGATGATTAGCAGTTACTAACACTAGCACACAATAGAAACACATCTGATTGTAGAAGACAGAACTTCCTTTGGGGGATAAGAACCACTTACACATATTGGAGCTTATAGTTATGCTGGAAGGCATTATCAGAGATGAACACCAAGCCGCATCCTATGACTGTGCTGAAAAGAAAAAAACACAGATGCACACGACACACACACACACACACACACACACACACACACACACACACACACACACACACACAAAGGACATCTTACATGGCGTGGTGGCCAGTCAACTGATCGTATCTTTAGACAAAGACATACATCAAGTCTGGTTAGTCATAATTGCATACGTCAGGCCAAATGGATCCTATGAATCAACCAATCACAAGAAACAACACGTTAAGAACAGGTATCATTGGAAGTGACGTTCACTGGCCTTCGTGCCTTGCGTTCTGGTTGCCGTTCAGTGATTACTGAAGTATCCCTTTAACTAACCTTTCATCCAAACCATAGTATGTGTGTTTAATGCTTTCAGCACTGCATCTTCAAATGCATTTTAGATGTCTTACTGTACATCAAATCCAGTGCGTGTTGGGTATACAAATGTTCTTTAACACTAGATAAATAAGCCCTGTGCACTGTGAAGAAGTGTTCAGGTACTCACAGGTTCTTCAGTTCCCTGTAGTTTGCCAGGTCTAAGTCTGTGATGTTCTCCAGGCTGGGCTGGTTCTCGATGTAACTGGTTAACCAAAGACAAAGGCCAATTCCCTCAGTATTTTCAGCAGCACGACCAACCATTAAAAGAAGAGTTTAGGATTTAAGGGAGGTGTTAATCAATCAATGAATGAAGCTATTGCAAAACAGTGCATCAATAATTGCATATCAGTATACATAGTGTAGGTAGGTATTACATTCCCTCTGGCTTCAATGTGATACATTTCAAATAATAATTATATTATAGTATTAAAATATTAGCTCTTCTTGCTCATACTGGAAAATCTAATGGATATTATTACAGTTTCTAAAGACAATAGGTTAATGGGCGCAGGTTAGCGAACACAAACACACATTCCGTACAATGCATTGTGGGTAACTCCATTTCTCTTGCATTTCTGTAAGCTGCTTTGTAACTTATTTTCCGCACTGCTCCAAACAGAGTTCTTTGTCATATGTTGTTTTTGAGATGTACATTCAAAATTGGTGTGATGCAGCCATCTTTATTCATGCCATGAAGGCCAGTGCAGCACTGTGTCTGGCATCCAACAATTTTGCAAAGCAAGTCTGCCAAAATCTGAGGAGGAGGAGGAGGAGGAGGAGGAGAGAACTTTGCTGTTGATGATCACAACGATGAACAACAATCTTTCAATTATTCATATCCTTCGAAAGCAACCTCATACAATAAACACAATGTGAAAAGCTCAGAGAAGAGGAGCTCCATTCTTCTAAGCCTAAACTGGTGATTCACAGTAAGGTAGCTGCATGAAGCCATGCAGTGCGGAGTGCAAACAGATATTTATTTGCGTGTGATTGAGCCATAGAGCAGTAATGTAATTACAAGGGAGGTGGGACGAGGATCTTGAACCGCCCTCGCTTATTTGATTGAGGCAAGTGGGTAATATTTCATCTATTGTTCTCAGCTGGGCATTTGTTGCCAATTCACAGAATTGAATTTATAACATGATGCATGATGAATTTCTGCTGCTGTTTCGGAGGTAATGGTCCCTTGCCTTTTTTCCCAGTAGAAGCTGTGGGCTTTTTTTGTACTGTGTTCTTTTTATCGTTCTAAACCTGTGAATCACTGTCATTTCAAGGGTACAAATGTTCCACATAAATATAAAATGAAAGAGACTTCAGGGTTATTGATTGGAGCAGTTAGAGAAAATATTGTTTCTCTGTTAGAGTTCGGTGAACCTACGAGGTATACTGATGAAATGTGTGTGGAGAGCTTTTGCCTAAGGTCTTATATAGAGACAGAGAATTTGTGTGTGTGTGTGTGTGTGGGGGGGGGGGGGGGGTAGTAGGAGAGAAGGGATGGTTTGTTATCTGACTTTGTACCACATTAGATACTTTTTGAAGTAAGGGTGGCATGCATCAGTAGATATGTATGTGCTCATACGAGGAGGGTTTTGTGACCCTGAAGAGTTTGTTTGCTATATTAGATGCTCTGTCCTGACATTGAGAGCACTGGTCACAAAATTTTCAAGACCCTAGAATGAAAAGGAAGTCAAGGTTGGACAGGAAGTCCTGTACATTGTTCAGAAAGTCTCACTAATCTTTGAGTTGATGATCAAATATTTTCCACAGTTGAGATTTCTTTCAGCTTCCCAGTGTTTCTAATACCTGGTTTCCTCTTCAAAACAGGTGAGGATGATCTTTGATTATAACTTCTATAACTGTATTCTCTAAGAATACAGCACAGGCTACAAGTCAACTCCAGGGCTAGATGAATGCAGCTACTAAAAGAGTTTAGCATAACTCAGTGTTAGCAAACTCAGAGTTAATATTTCGGATATTTTTTCCAATGGTTTGGTGGTTCCTCAAATTAGCTCCTTAAATTAGAACAATTACTGTTCCAATTTTCCCAGGTTGTCTTCTCTAATTAATATGTATATTTAATTGGTTAGAATTTAATTGGTCATACTTATCAAACCAAAGTTTAGCAAGCTGCTATATTATATCTTGACAAAATAAACGTGTCCTGTGACTTGCGTTCATTGATGATGCACACACTCAGAATAACTGAATAACTGAGTTGCCATGGCACTTTTCAATAAGTCTTTCAGTTGATTACATGAAGTAAGGTTATGTATTCATTGTATCCATCCACTGACTTGAGTTATCAACCTGCAAAAAGTTCATGACACCACAAATACACACGAGTAAATGTAGAGCTGCTGTAATGTATGGATTCCATTGTGAGCTTTTGTCTCTTCCCCCTAAACATGCATGTAGACCAATCACTACTCTCCCAGTCACTGGTCATTTGCATTCGCTCTATGCTAAATGTTCAAACTTTATAGACACTTGCCATGTACCAAATCAAATCAACAAGCCATGCCTGAATACACTTCAAGTTTCACAGCAGCCAAAAGCTCTGAAGTTAAGAGTGTTTGATCCAGCTAACCTCATGAGCAGCACCCCTCTGGCAGACCTATAAGTCACCCAAAAGTTCATAGACAGTTCCCCCCCACCATCCATGTACAGAGACTGAGCCAGACTCACATATCCGTGACGTTTTCGCTCTCCTGCGGTGCCAGCGCTGGGACGCTGGTGATGCTGTCCGTCTCCAGGCACTGCAGCAGGGTAAAGAAGCAACGACAAGCGGCCGGGCAGCCGCTCAGAGCCGGCACGGCCAGGGTGAGTACCAGGGCCAGGGTCGCTGGCCGCGCGGCGCCCCCCGCCATGGTGAGCTTAACCTGGGGTCAGCTCGCTCCAGAACTTCCTCCGAGCAGCGGTGCTGGTAGTCTGGATAGCAGGAGCCACGGCAGCAGGTTTCGCTCTTGGCCGAGGCTCTCCGGGATGTGTGGCTGGGGCTGGGATATTGAGCTGCTGCAGCACTAGTGAGGTAGGGGCCCAGGGGAACGGTGGGTTGCTGCCTCCTCTCTTCTCTCCTCTCTTCCCCTCTCCTCTCCTCTCTTCCCCTCACTGCCTCCTATTCAGAGATAGAGAGAGGGAGGAGCGGGGCAAGGGAATCCATTAGCTAGTGGGGGTGGGGAGGGAGAGAGGGCGCGGTGGTCATCAGACACCTCCAGGACGTGAACAGAGCAGACAGATGTGATGTGGGGCCATGGGGAAGGCGAGGGAGAAGAGACCGGCAGCAGGCTAGCTGCAGGTGGATGGGATTGAGAACAAGGCCACCACCTGCTGGAGTGAACAAACTGGGAGGAAGTGAAGGATCAGAAGAGAGGGAGAGATACAGAGAGAGAGACAAAGAAAGAGACAGAATAAGAAAAACAGCTCATGTTCGGATTTGTCACTAGGAGTACCTAATAAACCAAGCCAAGGCCAAACATGACGATGTCCCAAAAATGGGGCACACAGGTGACACTAGGTGATCAATAACAGTTAAAAAGGCCTTAGGATCAAGAAAAAAAAAACTTTTTATTAGCAATCTTTATGTCAGTTTAAGTACTGTCTCTTATTCAAAGTCAAATTTCATTAGATGTCATCTCCATTTCATCTCCATATTTTCATGAGAAGTAATTTAGTGTACATATCTGACTCTTTATCCATAATAACGGGTGACAGAAATCAGGAAGCAAAAAATGCTGTCTCTTCCAGGCAGTGAGAGATATTCTGGGCTTTGTTCCCATAAAAAAGGTTTAGAGAGATGAGTGTCGCCTGTGGATGTGTCTCGAGATTGTGGAGCTTCGACCTTCTGTGGGGATAAACACTGAGCCCCACCCCCAGATCTCTTGATAGCCGTACACAAGAGAGTGAGGTCATAGTGTCCTGACCATAATTCCTGGCTGGAGCTGAATTCAGCACAAGTGTTCAGGATTTCCTCTATCGCTAGCTCTCTCTGAATTCATCAGAGCAAGAAAGCTCAGGCACCCACCCAGAGAGAGAGAGAGAGAGAGAGAGAGAGAGAGGAGGGAGGAAAGAGAAATCCATCTATGGTGGTGTAGTCCATGGGTCCTAGAATGCTGTCTTTGGTGGTTCGATGGACCTCTCCAGCTCTTTAAAAGCAGGAGCCCATGGAGAAGCTTTTAAGCCCATTTTGCAGGTTCTGCTGCGTTATTATTGCCATTGTTATTTACCTCTTTGCATCTCCCTAGTGCTCCTGCACTTCTGCAGACCATCGATTCCTGTTGGAGTGGCCCTGGTTCATTTAGGAATAGCTTAAACCTGGAGCGTGGTAAAGGGTGTCCTTGTTAAAGCTGCCTCATTTATCCTTCCGAACAGGAGCTGTGATATATAAGGACTGTCTGTTTTTTAGACGATGAAGTCTGTTCTAGTTTCACATTCTTTTTTTAATGCATCACAGCAAAGCATATAATATTGATCTTCTTTGCGATATGTCACTATCCTGTAATAGATTCGAACAGTAAATAGAAGATCTTCATGGCAAAACCACCGTGATATGTGCTATCACATGTTCTAGCAGTTCTATCTGAACTTTTCCTACCCAATTCTCATACGTACTGCATAGATAGAAATATCATTTCTGATTACTTTCCATATAATTGCAATTACATTTTTCACTGTGGTACTGTGATAGGTTCATAAGACGTCTTGGTAAATGGTTGAATAGGATGTGGCAAACTTGACAGCGAAAGCAATTACAAAAGTGGGTAACTTGATTAAAGTCTAACAGAAAAACATTTCCCACACCCACTGCAAGCTACCTCACACTGTTACCACAACTTATTTTATTAGCAGAGCTTTAAAATGAACATGCTATGTGTTCTTTGCTTGCAAAGTACAAATTAAGAAACAGAGGGTCACAGTAACTGGGCATCATTATGCTATAAATGGTCTCTGAAGTTCAAAGCACATATGTTCCACATATCAACATATCCACTTTAAAGCTTAAATGCACAGGTACAATAAATGGCATTTCGCAAAGTTCTACTGTACATTATTTTTATATCCATCCATATACTGAACTCGGTTCACTTTTTTACTTTTTTATACTTAATGTTTTGGCTTCTGTGGTGACATTGTGACAAGCATGTACATCCATTAGAATACTACACCCTTCCTCCAGATGTATTCAGCATCAGAACTGGTCTAAAGCTCTGTGAAGCAGCAGAAAGATTTATCCTTTTCCTGAGTCATTCTGTTCTCACCCACACCCATGTCCTCACTCACACTCCTGTCCTCACTCACATTCCTGTCCTCACCCACACTCATGTCCTCACTCACACTCCTGTCCTCACTCACATTCCTGTCCTCACCCACACTCATGTCCTCACTCACACTCATGTCCTCACCCACACTCATGTCCTCACTCACACCCATGTCCTCACTCACACCCATGTCCTCACCCACACTCATGTCCTCACGCACACTCATGTCCTCAGCCACACTCATGTCCTCACGCACACCCATGTCCTCACTCACACTCATGTCCTCACCCACACTTATGTCCTCACTCACACCCATGTCCTCACCCACACTCATGTCCTCACTCACACTCATGTCCTCACGCACACCCATGTCCTCACTCACACTCAAATCCTCACTCACACTCATGTCCTCACACACACTCATGTCCTCACTCACACCCATGTCCTCACCCACACTCATGTCCTCACGCACACCAATGTCCTCACTCACACTCATGTCCTCACTCACACCCATGTCCTCACCCACACTCATGTCCTCACACACACTTATGTCCTCACTCACACCCATGTCCTCACTCACACTCATGTCCTCACCCACGCTTATGTCCTCACTCACACTCATGTCCTCACCCACACTCATGTCCTCACGCACACCCATGTCCTCACTCACACTCATGTCCTCACTCACATTCCTGTCCTCACCCACACTCATGTCCTCACTCACACTCATGTCCTCACTCACACTCCTGTCCTCACTCACATTCCTGTCCTCACCCACACTCATGTCCTCACTCACACTCATGTCCTCACTCACACTCCTGTCCTCACTCACATTCCTGTCCTCACCCACACTCATGTCCTCACTCACACTCATGTCCTCACCCACACCCATGTCCTCACCCACACTCATGTCCTCACACACACTTATGTCCTCACTCACACCCATGTCCTCACTCACACTCATGTCCTCACCCATGCTTATGTCCTCACCCACACTCATGTCCTCACTCACACTCATGTCCTCACCCACACTCATGTCCTCACGCACACCCATGTCCTCACTCACACTCATGTCCTCACTCACACCCATGTCCTCACTCACACCCATGTCCTCACCCACACTCATGTCCTCACGCACACCAATGTCCTCACTCACACTCATGTCCTCACTCACACCCATGTCCTCACCCACACTCATGTCCTCACACACACTCATGTCCTCACCCACACTCATGTCCTCACGCACACCCATGTCCTCACTCACACTCATGTCCTCACTCACACCCATGTCCTCACTCACACTCATGTCCTCACTCACACTCATGTCCTCACCCACACTCATGTCCTCACGCACACCCATGTCCTCACTCACACTCATGTCCTCACCCACACTTATGTCCTCACTCACACCCATGTCCTCACGCACACTCATGTCCTCACTCACACTCATGCCCTCACTCACACCTATGTCTTCACCCACACTCATGTCCTCACTCACACTCACGTCCTCACTCACACTCACGTCCTCACCCACACTCACGTCCTCACTCACACTCATGTCCTCACTCACACTCACGTCCTCACCCACACTCACGTCCTCACTCACACTCATGTCGTCACTCACATTCCTGTCCTCACCCACACTCATGTCCTCACTCACACTCATGTCCTCACTCACACTCCTGTCCTCACTCACATTCCTGTCCTCACCCACACTCATGTCCTCACGCACACTCATGTCCTCACTCACACTCATGCCCTCACTCACACCTATGTCTTCACCCACACTCATGTCCTCACTCACACTCATGTCCTCACTCAGACTCACGTCCTCACCCACACTCACGTCCTCACTCACACTCATGTCCTCACTCACACTCACGTCCTCACCCACACTCACGTCCTCACTCACACTCATGTCCTCACTCACATTCCTGTCCTCACCCACACTCATGTCCTCACTCACACTCATGTCCTCACTCACACTCCTGTCCTCACTCACATTCCTGTCCTCACCCACACTCATGTCCTCACTCACACTCATGTCCTCACCCACACCCATGTCCTCACCCACACTCATGTCCTCACTCACACTCATGTCCTCACCCACACTCCTGTCCTCACTCAAATTCCTGTCCTCACCCACACTCATGTCCTCACTCACACTCATGTCCTCACTCACACCCATGTCCTCACCCACACTCATGTCCTCACTCACACTCATGTCCTCACCCACACTCATGTCCTCACTCACACTCATGTCCTCACTCACACCCATGTCCTCACTCACACTCATGTCCTCACTCACACTCATGTCCTCACGCACACCCATGTCCTCACTCACACTCACGTCCTCACTCACACTCATGTCCTCACTCACACTCACGTCCTCACCCACACTCACGTCCTCACTCACACTCATGTCCTCACTCACATTCCTGTCCTCACCCACACTCATGTCCTCACTCACACTCATGTCCTCACTCACACTCCTGTCCTCACTCACATTCCTGTCCTCATCCACACTCATGTCCTCACCCACACTCATGTCCTCACACACACTCAAATCCTCACTCACACTCATGTCCTCACTCACACCCATGTCCTCACGCACATTCATGTCCTCACTCACACTCATGCCCTCACCCACACTCATGTCCTCACTCACACTCATGTCCTCACCCACACTCATGTCCTCACGCACACTCATGTCCTCACTCACACTCATGTCCTCACGCACACCCATGTCCTCACTCACACTCACGTCCTCACTCACACTCACGTCCTCACCCACACTCACGTCCTCACTCACACTCATGTCCTCACTCACACTCACGTCCTCACCCACACTCACGTCCTCACTCACACCCATGTCCTCACTCACACTCATGTCCTCACTCACACTCATGTCCTCACGCACACCCATGTCCTCACCCACACTCATGTCCTCACTCACACTCATGTCCTCACCCACACCCATGTCCTCACCCACACTCATGTCCTCACACACACTTATGTCCTCACTCACACCCATGTCCTCACCCACACTCATGTCCTCACTCACACTCATGTCCTCACCCACACTCATGTCCTCACGCACACCCATGTCCTCACTCACACTCATGTCCTCACTCACACTCATGTCCTCACGCACACCCATGTCCTCACTCACACTCACGTCCTCACTCACACTCACGTCCTCACCCACACTCACGCCCTCACTCACACTCATGTCCTCACTCACACTCACGTCCTCACCCACACTCACGTCCTCACTCACACTCATGTCGTCACTCACATTCCTGTCCTCACCCACACTCATGTCCTCACTCACACTCATGTCCTCACTCACACTCCTGTCCTCACTCACATTCCTGTCCTCACCCACACTCATGTCCTCACGCACACTCATGTCCTCACTCACACTCATGCCCTCACTCACACCTATGTCTTCACCCACACTCATGTCCTCACTCACACTCATGTCCTCACTCAGACTCACGTCCTCACCCACACTCACGTCCTCACTCACACTCATGTCCTCACTCACGCTCACGTCCTCACCCACACTCACGTCCTCACTTACACTCATGTCCTCACTCACATTCCTGTCCTCACCCACACTCATGTCCTCACTCACACTCATGTCCTCACTCACACTCCTGTCCTCACTCACATTCCTGTCCTCACCCACACTCATGTCCTCACTCACACTCATGTCCTCACCCACACCCATGTCCTCACCCACACTCATGTCCTCACTCACACTCATGTCCTCACCCACACCCATGTCCTCACCCACACTCATGTCCTCACACACACTTATGTCCTCACTCACACCCATGTCCTCACCCACACTCATGTCCTCACTCACACTCATGTCCTCACCCACACTCATGTCCTCACGCACACCCATGTCCTCACTCACATTCCTGTCCTCACCCACACTCATGTCCTCACTCACACTCATGTCCTCACTCACACCCATGTCCTCACCCACACTCATGTCCTCACTCACACTCATGTCCTCACCCACACTCATGTCCTCACTCACACTCATGTCCTCACTCACACCCATGTCCTCACTCACACTCATGTCCTCACTCACACTCATGTCCTCACGCACACCCATGTCCTCACTCACACTCACGTCCTCACTCACACTCATGTCCTCACTCACACTCACGTCCTCACCCACACTCACGTCCTCACTCACACTCATGTCGTCACTCACATTCCTGTCCTCACCCACACTCATGTCCTCACTCACACTCATGTCCTCACTCACACTCCTGTCCTCACTCACATTCCTGTCCTCACCCACACTCATGTCCTCACGCACACTCATGTCCTCACTCACACTCATGCCCTCACTCACACCCATGTCCTCACTCACACTCATGTCCTCACTCACACCCATGTCCTCACTCACACTCATGTCCTCACTCACACTCATGTCCTCACGCACACCCATGTCCTCACTCACACTCACGTCCTCACTCACACTCACGTCCTCACCCACACTCACGTCCTCACTCACACTCATGTCCTCACTCACACTCACGTCCTCACCCACACTCACGTCCTCACTCACACTCATGTCCTCACACACACTCATGTCCTCACTCACACTCCTGTCCTCACTCACATTCCTGTCCTCACCCACACTCATGTCCTCACTCACACTCACGTCCTCACCCACACTCATGTCCTCACGCACACTCATGTCCTCACTCACACTCATGCCCTCACTCACACCCATGTCCTCACTCACACTCATGTCCTCACTCACACCCATGTCCTCACTCACACTCATGTCCTCACTCACACTCATGTCCTCACGCACACCCATGTCCTCACTCACACTCACGTCCTCACTCACACTCACGTCCTCACCCACACTCACGTCCTCACTCACACTCATGTCCTCACTCACACTCACGTCCTCACCCACACTCACGTCCTCACTCACACTCATGTCCTCACACACACTCATGTCCTCACTC
This sequence comes from Brachyhypopomus gauderio, assembly GCF_052324685.1. NCBI lineage: Eukaryota > Metazoa > Chordata > Actinopteri > Gymnotiformes > Hypopomidae > Brachyhypopomus > Brachyhypopomus gauderio. The sequence continues at coordinate 27,789,026 of NC_135217.1, forward strand.
ACACTCATGTCCTCACTCACACTCCTGTCCTCACTCACATTCCTGTCCTCACCCACACTCATGTCCTCACTCACACTCATGTCCTCACCCACACCCATGTCCTCACCCACACTCATGTCCTCACTCACACTCATGTCCTCACCCACACCCATGTCCTCACCCACACTCATGTCCTCACACACACTTATGTCCTCACTCACACCCATGTCCTCACCCACACTCATGTCCTCACTCACACTCATGTCCTCACCCACACTCATGTCCTCACGCACACCCATGTCCTCACTCACACTCATGTCCTCACTCACACCCATGTCCTCACTCACACTCATGTCCTCACTCACACTCATGTCCTCACGCACACCCATGTCCTCACTCACACTCACGTCCTCACTCACACTCACGTCCTCACCCACACTCACGTCCTCACTCACACTCATGTCCTCACTCACACTCACGTCCTCACCCACACTCACGTCCTCACTCACACCCATGTCCTCACTCACACTCATGTCCTCACTCACACTCATGTCCTCACGCACACCCATGTCCTCACCCACACTCATGTCCTCACTCACACTCATGTCCTCACCCACACCCATGTCCTCACCCACACTCATGTCCTCACACACACTTATGTCCTCACTCACACCCATGTCCTCACCCACACTCATGTCCTCACTCACACTCATGTCCTCACCCACACTCATGTCCTCACGCACACCCATGTCCTCACTCACACTCATGTCCTCACTCACACTCATGTCCTCACGCACACCCATGTCCTCACTCACACTCACGTCCTCACTCACACTCACGTCCTCACCCACACTCACGTCCTCACTCACACTCATGTCCTCACTCACACTCACGTCCTCACCCACACTCACGTCCTCACTCACACTCATGTCGTCACTCACATTCCTGTCCTCACCCACACTCATGTCCTCACTCACACTCATGTCCTCACTCACACTCCTGTCCTCACTCACATTCCTGTCCTCACCCACACTCATGTCCTCACTCACACTCATGTCCTCACTCACACTCCTGTCCTCACTCACATTCCTGTCCTCACCCACACTCATGTCCTCACGCACACTCATGTCCTCACTCACACTCATGCCCTCACTCACACCTATGTCTTCACCCACACTCATGTCCTCACTCACACTCATGTCCTCACTCAGACTCACGTCCTCACCCACACTCACGTCCTCACTCACACTCATGTCCTCACTCACGCTCACGTCCTCACCCACACTCACGTCCTCACTTACACTCATGTCCTCACTCACATTCCTGTCCTCACCCACACTCATGTCCTCACTCACACTCATGTCCTCACTCACACTCCTGTCCTCACTCACATTCCTGTCCTCACCCACACTCATGTCCTCACTCACACTCATGTCCTCACCCACACCCATGTCCTCACCCACACTCATGTCCTCACTCACACTCATGTCCTCACCCACACCCATGTCCTCACCCACACTCATGTCCTCACACACACTTATGTCCTCACTCACACCCATGTCCTCACCCACACTCATGTCCTCACTCACACTCATGTCCTCACCCACACTCATGTCCTCACGCACACCCATGTCCTCACTCACACTCATATCCTCACCCACACTTATGTCCTCACTCACACCCATGTCCTCACGCACACTCATGTCCTCACTCACACTCATGCCCTCACTCACACCTATGTCTTCACCCACACTCATGTCCTCACTCACACTCACGTCCTCACTCACACTCACGTCCTCACCCACACTCACGTCCTCACTCACACTCATGTCCTCACTCACACTCATGTCCTCACTCACACCCATTTCCTAACCCACACTCATGTCCTCACTCACACCTATGTCTTCACCCACACTCATGTCCTCACGCACACTCATGTCCTCACCCACACTCATGTCCTCACTCACACCCATGTCCTCACGCACACTCATGTCCTCACTCACACTCATGCCCTCACTCACACTCATGTCCTCACCCACACTCACGTCCTCACTCACACTCATGTCCTCACTCACACTCATGTCCACACCCACACTCATGTCCTCACTCACACCCATGTCTTCACCCACACTCATGTCCTCACTCACACTAACGTCCTCACCCACACTCACATCCTCACTCACACTCATGTCCTCACTCACACTCATGTCCTCACTCACATTCACATCCTCACTCACACCCATGTCCTCACCAACATTCATGTCCCCACTAACACTCATGTCCTCACTCACACCCATGTCCTCACCCACACTCATGTCCTCACTTACACTCATGTCCTCACTCACACCCATGTCCTCACCCACACTCATGTCCTCACTCACACTCATGTCCTCACTCACACCCATTTCCTAACCCACACTCGTGCCCTCACCCACACCTATGTCTTCATCCACACTCATGTCCTCACTCACACCCATTTCCTAACCCACCCTCATGTCCTCACTCACACCCGTCCTCACCAACACTCATGTACTCACGCACACACATGTCCTCACACACACTCATGTCCTCACTCACACCCATTTCCTAACCCACACTCATGTCCTCACTCACACCTATGTCTTCACCCACACTCATGTCCTCACGCACACTCATGTCCTCACTCACACTCATGTCCTCACCCACACTTATGTCCTCACCCACACTCATGTCCTCACCCACACTTATGTCCTCACTCACACTCATGTCCTCACCCACACCTATGTCCTCACTCACACTCATGCCCTCACTCACACTCATGTCCTCACGCACACTCATGTCCTCACTCACACCCATGTCCTCACGCACACCCATGTCCTCACCCACACTCATGTCCTCACTCACACCTATGTCTTCACCCACACTCATGTCCTCACGCACACTCATGTCCTCACTCACACTTATGTTCTCACTCACACTCATGCCCTCCCTCACACTCATGTCCTCACCCACACTCATGTCCTCACCCACACTTATGTCCTCACTCACACTCATGTCCTCACTCACACTCATGTCTTCACTCACACCCATGTCCTCTCCACTGCGCTGTCCGCTGTTGTTCATTGAATGCCATCACTGTGCTGAATAATACTGAATTCTATTCTGAAGCTTAACTTCTGATGATTCATCTTGTGACTGCTAATTCACAAGAATTGACACACCCTAGTTTGTAGAATGTTTTGAAGGGTTAAGGTTGGGGTTAGGGTGTTCATATTAGACCTATTATGAATGATTAGCGTTGGCTGAGTAGGGCAAGTGTCAGAGCCATTGTGATTCATTAGATTTGGGGTTAGTGTCAGAGCCATTATGAATATTTAGGCTTGGAATTATAATCCAGTAACAGTTTATGAAAAAAAAACAGGCTACACTCCTTATTGTAAAGTACAACTTATAACATGCAGAATCCACGAAAGATAATAATTGTGAAATGTAAACAGACAGCATTCATATAATATACAAACATTTATTGCAGACTCTAGGACTAGGTCCTATCTTTAGTGACTCCATGTCAGAATTCTTCCCTGATCCTGACTGATAATCGATGAGATGGTTATTCACATTTCCTGTGTTCCAAGGACTCTTTCCTATTTAGGAACAAAGTGACTGACTAGCCACACTGGTTTTCACTCCCTCTTTAAACGTGCTTTTTAAAATCTTTTTTTATTCCCAAACACTTGATCCAGACAGCATCACTTACACCAAACACCGAAGGTATCAATCTCTTACAAGGCAGTGAACATGTCTGCCTAACCATATTTTTATATGTACGCCTACAGACTGTTGAGCCAGGTCCTGGTGCAGTTTTATTACTGATACTTAGTAGCTGACATCAGATATCTGATATTTTGATACCTTGCTAGCAGAGCCGGAGTGGCTAATCGGGAGATTCGGGAAGATTCCCGATGGGCCGGCTCATGTCAATCTCTAGTTTGGGCCGATTGGGAGGGAAAAATAATTTTGGGCCGGATTTGGACATGAAACTCCCGGGCTGAAAAAGTGTCCCACTCCGGCCCTGCTTGCTAGTACTACAGCTGCACATCTGTCCTATGCAGTTGTTTGACAAATCTTAAAGTGTTTAGAATTTCATTTGCTTATTGTTTTGTTTATTTACCCCCACCCATGTAATTAAAAATGACAGAAATGTGTTTAAACCATCTCATTTCTTGTCATCAGATTGGCGGTGTGTCTCGTAGACAGGGGGAGTGCCCAGAGGGTCAGTGTGCGCCAGACATTAAAGCGATCCCGAGCACGGTGCCTGTCATATTAATGCCCTACCACAGAACACTCCGAGGGCAGAGGAGCTGAAGTAAAAAGCTCTTCTGGATCGAGTACAAGCACGGGCTCTTACACCCGCAGCACTTAACGTGCGGGACTGCCCGGGGCGGGCCGGGACAATCGCATGCCCTCCGCTTCGGCCTCTCGTTCGCGCGCACATGCCGTAAGTGCAATCGATACAGTACACCTGCAAAGGGGAACAAAGCCCTATCGACAGCCATGAGAGAGACATTAGACATACTGGGAGGGAAGGAACAGCAAAAGAAGCCAAAAAGATGCAACACTTAAACTGGTAAGACTGCACATAAACTGTTTTTGCACATTGGTGCCAAAACCTTTTTAAGACTATGATACTACATAAGGAGGGTGTGGAGTGTAGACATCTCCACTTCACAAGCTTCAAAGCACCCCACCTCTCCACCTCCCCAGCCATGTTTTCCATTCGCATCTCCTCTGTACCAGGAAAAAAAATACTCATCAACACCCAAATAGTAATATTCTGAACAGCTAACAGGCAGTGATAGTGAAACTCACTGGGGTAAACCTGATCGATATACTCGTGCTGCTGGGGGGTTTCAGTAATGTAACTGAATCCAGGCTCTCTCATTAGAAGCGCTCTCTCTGGTCGGGCTGGGGATTCGAGCGGCCCTCATCCATGCAGATGAGCCGAAACCCGAGGAGCTTGTGAGAGGAATAGTTAGAACAAGACTAATGAACAACTGGTCTCTCCTTCTCTCTCTCTCTCTCTGTCTCTCTCTTTCCCACTCCCTGAATATCTTGCTGTTGTCATTTTCATGTTTTTTCTCTACCATTTTTTCTTAACCTACAGCCTCTCTTTTTCTCACCATCTTATAAAACCTCTCTTTCAGTCTCTCCCCCTTTCTCTCTGTCTCTATTATATGCTCTGTCCTCTTCCCTCTCTTTTTCTACCATAGATACATTACACATTCACTTATATGCTTTTATGCCAACAGCTCCTCAGCTAATCTGACATATCCTTGTTGCCTGTAATCATAAATAATCAGTATTCATAAGTCATGAAACTCTTGGTGTCCTTTGTGTGTGTTTCTTTAGTCACAATCATTCACTGTGATTGAGCTGGTACCTTGCTCAGAGAGAATATATCTACAGTAGAAAGCTACAGTGGTCACAGTAGGACAAAAGGCAAGAGAAATCGCTTGGTTGTCCTAATTCAACAATTATTTAGCTTTGTTACTGAAAGCAGTGATCTCACAAAACAGGATGGCAATCATCTGTGCTGAAATACTATTTTGTCCACAGACGACTTGACATGTGCAGTGTGGTATACTGAGTAACAATGCTACAAAGTATTACAATACTATTAAAACATTTAGTCTAAGAAATTGCAAACTACACACCTCTCTCCATCTCTGTACCATGGAGGCTTTACTTCAAGGTTGCCCTTGTGTTTCAAAACAGATTTAAACAACAAAAAAAGAATTAGTCAAATCATAAACTTACTAATTGTAAGACCTGGTAGGCAGCAGTCGAGTTGAAACTGGGTTGAACGTAAAAGATTTAACGAGTCAGGGTATTACAGGGTAATCAAAAAACAGAGTCAAAGAACTAGGCTAGGTTCAATACCAGTAAAGTCAAATGACCAGGCAGACAAAACTACCAAGGGATGGGGGAAAGGGCAAAAACTGAGTAACCAGGCACAGATCCTAAATACATAAAGAGATAAGTGCAAAGGTCAATGGTTTGGAGCATATAAATGCTATATGCTAGGTAACACTTTGCAAAGATAAAGATGAAGCCTACCTTACTCACAAACTAATAACTCAGCTGACACACCTTTTGCAATTTCCCCCTTGTTCTTACTGTAATAAAAAGGTAATTTCTAGTAGGTTGAATCAGCTGTGCCATAGTTAAGAAAATGGGAACTTTTTAAGGGAGACCCAAGGCTCTCAGGCAAATTGTGGATACGAGGACTTGGATGTAAACCCTCACAACATCCAGGGTCAGCTCCTATTCAATGGTAAAAATAAAATGCTGTCCATCTACGATCCTTGAAGAGCTTGCCAAGAGCAAACCACTCTATGAATTCATGTCTTTGTTCATATATAGTATGAATGATTGAGTGCCATTGTTTCTTTTTCTTAATGATAAGGGGTCCAGGTGCAGGACCCATGATTACTTCAGCCAGTAAAGGATGAAGTATGGGAAATATTAGGGTGTAATCTTCATACAACGATGGCTGACAGCCTCTGCCCAGACCAATATGTGAAAGTACCTGAGAACATAAGTGGGGCTGTCCAAGGAAACAGTGCCTTTAAAATGCAGTTATCAGCATTTTAAACTACCAAATGTCAAAAGTTCAGTGAGATTTCATATTTTCATTTTTTATTTGATTTCATTGTTTTCATCAAATAGCACATTGTGCTGTATAGTGAAGGATATCAGAGAGATGGTGAAGGATATCAGAGAGATGGTGAATGATATCAGAGAGATGGTGAATGATATCGGAGAGATGGTGAATGATATTGGAGAGATGGTGAATGATATTGGAGAGATGGTGAAGGATATCAGAGATGGTGAAGGATATCGGAGAGATGGTGAATGATATTGGAGAGATGGTGAAGGATATCAGAGAGATGGTGAAGGATATCGGAGAGATGGTGAAGGATATCGGAGAGATGGTGAATGATATCGGAGAGATGGTGAATGATATTGGAGAGATGGTGAAGGATATCAGAGAGATGGTGAATGATATTGGAGAGCTGGTGAAGGATATCAGAGAGATGGTGAAGGATATCAGAGAGATGGTGAATGATATTGGAGAGATGGTGAAGGATATCAGAGAGATGGTGAATGATATTGGAGAGATGGTGAAGGATATCAGAGAGATGGTGGATGATATTGGAGAGATGGTGAAGGATATCAGAGAGATGGTGAATGATATCGGAGACAGTGGCGCAAAAAGGGGGTATGCAGCGTATGCGAGGCATAGTGGCGCTGCACTAGAGGGGACGCCAAATCGATGAGATATAATACTGAATTTGTGTCCATCTTAGGTTCGCCACCCCCCCCCCCCCCCCGCTCAACAACTTTCGTTCGGGGGGCGCCGATAGTATGTTTGCATACACCTCAGAAAGTAAGTAATTGCAACCCTGATCAGAGAGATGGTGAAGGATATTGGAGAGATGGTGAAGGTTTGTGCTATGTGCATGTGTCAGTTGATCATTTCTGGTAAGGTTTGCTAATCATGTTTCTATTAATATGCACTAGAAGAGATTTGGGGAAAATACCCAGAACTCTCACATACACACAATGTATGGCATCAGTGTGACTCATCTCCTGGCGTACAGGCATGGAGGTAATGTTTCATAAGTGCTTGAAAAGATCTTTAGACAAAAGAAATGAATCATATACACAATCATATTCATATGAATAATTTAAGCCATTGTGTAAGGTATGTGGATATGGTTAGACATTGCATGCATAAATGGTTTATCAATCAAGTTGAATCATAGTGAGCACATTTTTTATTGTCATAACCATAGCCACTTTCTTCAAGAAGCCACGTGACAATTCAGTAAAAGATTATGATCCTAATACCATCTTCACCATACATCCTAATTTAAAAAATTTAGCAGGACGCATTTATCTCACCACCCCCCAAAGGGAGAAGTGTGTGCAGTGGTCATGGGAAGAATATTAAGGACTGGACCAGAGTTCCCTCGTGGGGTTAGGGAGGAGCAGAGCAGGGCCAGCGTGACGGCAGGGTTGGCCTTCAGGGAATCACTTCATCTGCTTCTGCGTTGCAGGTTGCACGGCGGGTCGTAGGACGTGGTGCTCCGACGTTCTCAGTGTTCCTGTGCGCTGAGCTCTTAGGACGCTCTCCCCATGGACCGCTTCACACAGACCGGCTGCTTTCTGCAATGAACTGAGGTCATGAGCAGGTGGAGATGTCGCGTGTGAGGATGATGTGAGGAGAATGTGCGATGGTTAATCACAGGGGCAGCGGAGAAGCATGCTCAGCTAGCTCACTGGCACCAGAGCCAGGACCGCTCTGGCCTAGCCGATAACAGGGCTGGTCCTTAGGGATCAGGCCACGGATGGGGCACGGAGCGTTGCACTCAAACTGCCTCTAAAAGCACAGCCCTGTGTTTGTGTGCATCAAGGATTCAATTTACTGCCTTCCTCTCTCTCTAAATCTCCCCATCTCTCTATCTCTAGTGTGTGTGTGTGTGTGTGTGTGTGTGTGTGTGTGTGTGTGTGTGTGTGTGTGTGTGTGTGTGTGTGTGCGTGTGTGTGTGTGTCTGCGTGTGTGCGTGCATGGTACTGGTACATATGTGCAGTGGGAGTCATAAAAACATGCTCATCAATATGCAAAGAATAATTTGTGTCAATGTGTGGTTACCACAAAGGGCTGACTGTCCAGTTTTTGGACAAGCTGAGATTGGACTATAATGGGGTGTTAGTGTAGAAGTATCACTTTAAACACTCACTCTAACAGTTATCAGGATCTTAACCCTGGTGTGCTTTTTGCAAACAGGGTCATGGATCACTGAAACGCCCAGGCTGCTTCCCTGACAGGTCTCCTTAATCTGATGGACAGTCCTGTGAACAGAGGACCATATGGAGGAGAGAAGAGAACATGCACTAATTACTACAGATTGATGATGCTTTATTTTATAAGCCACTAGCCTCTCCAGCCTTGGGCTGTAACACAGGCACCAGTAGAATGAAAACACATCATTGTATTACAGATTGACAAAAATATCAAGACATATTAAGACATATTAAGAAGAACTAAAACATATTAAGAAGAAATATGAGGCTGAAATTATGAAGAACATATGGTCATTTTTCCTGTTGTCATACAGTTATGGTAATTCTAACGAATCGCATGGCTTAGAAGTGTCAAGGCTGTAGTTGCAAGCTGGTATATATTTACCTTTAATGGTCAGGGCTGTAATGACCCTGACATATAGTTTCCTGGAAGTGTTCATTAAGCAGTTCTTCGAGTAAGGTTTGCTGCATTGTTTTACTTGATACTGAGTTCGCTTTATACAGTGTCCAGATGTCAATACAACGATTGAAAAGTGTCTCAGTCCCTCCTTGCTGTCCTCTGTGTGTTTGTGTAGCCACAGGTTTGTGTAGCCCATTTAAAATGTCTGTCCAAACACAGCACTGACCCATCTGACCAACTTCACTTCTCTGGGTCAGAACCTGGCTATGCTAGCATCCACAGATCGATAGGGAGCAAGATCAGCATTGATCATATCACCAGAGATAGCTCAGACGCTCAAATGTACACTCAACACGTGCATGTGGAGTCAGTCATACACAGTAGAGTGCTGCCCCCCCCCCCACACACACACACACACACACCCACACACACACACACACACCCAGGCCAATGTCAATGTCACTTCATTTCATATTCACAACCTCATGAAGTAAGTGGAAGAGAGAGAGAGAAAGAGAGAGAGAGAGAGAGAGAGAGGCATTTACAGGAAGAGTAAATAAGAGAGACAGTGAGACAGAGGACAAGAAAGTGTGATAAAAGGAGAGAGAGTGAAAAGATGAGCATTAGAGTGAGAAAAAAGATAGAGAGAGGTACAGAGAGCGAGGGCCATGGAGAGAAAACGGAGAGCAGGGAGGGAGAGCAAAACAGAAAGAGTGAGGTAGAGGGAGTGAGAGTGAGGGAGATGGGGGAGAGAGAGAGGAGTGGGAGGGGGGGGGGGGGGCTATGATTTGTGGGGCTCTCCTGTGTGCTAGCATTACCAGAACGAGCCTCCTGGGTGGCGTGAAAAGCTGCTTGATTGTATGGAGTGGTAACACGATATTGGAGCTCCTTGCCCTGATAGATTTATTTACATTTCAGTGCCTCATCTTAGTCTGCAAAAAAAGCAAGAAAAATAATGTGAGTAGGACATCCATATTTGTTGATCAAGCTCTGTTACTGTCCTCCATGTTGGCGGTATAATCAATGATGGCATAATTATAGTAATGATATTCTTATGTGCTGAATACCCATGGAGACATCCTATAATCCTCACTGAGGCCCTGCTGTTGAGAAATAAACCCCAGACAGCCTCTAATGTGTGATGCCGCGTTTGTGTCTGAGAGGTTGACTGACGATGTAGAGGATCACAGCAGCTCTCCAAACGCACAACACTAAGACGTAAGATGACCTTACCGCCACACTTCAGTGTCCACACTTACCTTTCAGATCTTAAAGCTTGTAAATTCAATACTATTAGCTGTTCCAGATCTATAGATGTTTCAAAATCCATATTAAAAACATTTTTGTTTTCGTCCACTGTTTAGTTGCTCTTTTGTTTGTTTACTTTATTGTTTTATAGGCTTTTGTTAAATATTTTGTGCTTTAGTATTTCTACTTAAATTAAGTTCATTACTGTATTATCATCTGTTTATTACTGTATATCAGAGTTGAGTTCGCTCAATACGTCCTCTTCAGCACAGAACCTATGACTTCTGCTGTGGAAAGGCCTGTTTAAGAGACTATCACTGCATACATTTACAAATGAAAGCCAATAAAACAAGCAGTGAACACGAGTAGTTTACTGACATACATGAGTCAGGCTACTACTTCACATCAGGAGAACATACGTCAGAGCTGATGAGTAAATACAGGACTCAGAGAGACAGGAAACAAACAAGGTACAGCTAATAAAACCAACATGCATCAGCACTGTGTGTGTGTGTGTGTGTGTGTGTGTGAGAGAGAGAGTGTGTGAGAGTGAGAGAGTGAGAGAGAGAGAGAGAGAGAGAGAGAGAGAGAGATAGAGAGAGAGAGAGAAAGCAGAGTAGTCGTTCTCATTTAGGGTAGTAGACCTATTTAGCCTGACGACCATTAAATATGAATTAAAAACCACACAGGCCTCTTCGCTTCCAAAATGTCATTACGTATCTCTATGGCGAGTGATTGTTGAATAAGCATTTCCCAGGATCCCCAGGGTGGGGTCTGTAAGAGGCTCGGTTTGGGGGTGCCAGGGGGCAGCTGTCTGTATTGCTAACAGAAAGGTCTGGAAAATAAGCAAGGATAATAGCCTCTGAAATGGAATTTACATTAAGAGCCCTAACTGAGTGGACCACTTCTGCCTCTGGCCCTCTGTGGTGGTGGTGGTGGGGTGTGTGCATATGTGTGCGTGCGTGTGCATGCATGTGCGTGCGTGCGCGCGTGCGTGTGCGTGTGTGTGTGTGTGTGCGCGCGTGTGTGTGTGTGAGAGAGAGTGTGTGTGAGTGAGAGAGAGTTTGGGTAGTGATGTGGAGTGTTTTTGCCCAACAACTGCCCAGCTGGGGAAAATGAAAATGAAATGAAAGCGCAGGAGTAGCAGGTAAAGGAGTGCACTACTTACGGTAAACACCATCTCTCTAATGTCTCTGAAGTGTTTACCAAGACATTTTGGTGCACATTTTCCAGATTGCCCCTTCTGTCGTGGGATTTGTCCTCAAACACAACAATAGGTGGTAATAGGCCTACACTGTGTGAAAGATAAGATGGAACTTTTTGGGGTTCTTCACCCATTTGTTAGTGTCAGTTGGAGCTTGTGCCAGTTCTTAAAGACGTCTTCGCAGGTCGACTTTGGCTGGTGCAAAAACGAGAAAACATTTTTTCAAGATTATTCAGCACACGTTGCAGGTTAGATCAAGACAATAGAATGGAAAACACAACCTCGAACCACTTAGCGCCTAATCACACCCAGTGCTCATTTGAACCAACAGTAGACTTGTCGTTATTCGTAGGTATGAATACCACTATATGAATATGATCTTTTATTAGGCTACTGTTTTTTTATTATTTGTTTTTCCACGTTATATATAATAATGATGTACACATTTTGCTTTCTAAAAACTTGCATATGCCACACACACACACTATGATTTTATCTTAAAGAAACTGCATGACTGCAACAGATTTTGTAAGTTTTAAAAGTAATTTAAAACGCATTTTCAACGCGTGCTGTTTCCTAATGCGCTTTTCTAATGAAATTCAAATGGAAACTAATGTCATGGGTATTTAAATAACACATGTCATGCCAGTCTGTCGGCTGATTATTATTTATGTAATAGTCATAACAGCTATAATTATCCTGACAATCTATTATTTGCATATACAGCAGTTTCTTGGCACACGAGGCATCGGCCTTTCTGCTGATGTCGGTACTTTTTCGAGCCGATTCGGGGGGTTAAGCCATCACTTCTAGATGCGTATTTTAATGAACTCTGAGCGCATATCAGAATGGCCTATACTACTACTGCATCGATTTTAATTAAATAAGCGCAACAGAAATGTATACAGGGAACAGAAGCAGTGAAAAGTCATTCCCCGGGAATGCATTCAATTAATGTCCTTTTTATCTTGAAAAATATTGTTTCCCGCTGAGTCCGCCGCTCGCTCCATCCGCGACTTGCAAAGTGCACCTGCCTCCTCTTGCAGCACAAAAGAACAATCTTTTACCGCCCAGTCCTCTTGTTCAGCCACGGGCGCTCCGCTGTTTCCCAGTCCGTTCTTTAATTCACCTCCAATTTGGAGCTGAACCCATCACTCACACGCATAAAAGGCTCACAGTGCCACTCAGGCCTAGCGTACACCTGTATTAGGTATAATTTAGTGTAATTTACATTTTGCTGCAGGTCCCATTGTCAAGACCTGTCTAAATCTCAGCGGGGTGCGTCAAACTTGCGTTATGCCTTTCTTTTCCTTTAACGATTGTTAATAGGCTGACCCCATCTTAATGAAAGAATAGCTTTCTAATTGCCAAACGGCTACCCGAGCAAATTAGGTATATTCAGCACTGAAGTTAAGTTAAATTACTTTGGTTAAAAAAAACAAGAAAGGAAAGTAAAAAAAAGAAGAAGAAAGAATGAAAAAAATCTAATCCAGGCAGGACTGATGGGCCTACTATTTTGCACATATTTGGGTGCATAATGAAACCAAAATGCAGATTTTACACAGTAAACAGCTACAGGATATTTATGATAAACCAACCCACATCCAGTTTGGTGTATAGTTTATTTTGCTTGATACTGCAGCTTCTTTTAACCCACTTAAGGGCCTTCGGTTTCTAAGGAGGCCATTGTATTTCCTCCATCGCCTAGCAACTATCACCAAGGCCAGCACTCTATTGTTGCTGTGGCGAAGCACCTGCATTACTGCTTCATGTCTCCAACTTCTTCCATGTCTTCGCATCGCTGACTTGTGGAGTGATGTACGGGGCTCGCGGCAAGGCATGACGCTCGTGGAAGGGGCTTCCTCAACAAAACGAGTGTGCAAGACACACACACACGAGACAACATGCATGTTATAAGATTTTAAGGTGTAGATGGTTGGGGTGCAGGAGTTTGTCAGTTGAAAGGTCTGAGTGGAGGTGGAGGGTGGGACTCTTACACTGAAAAGGTTTTCAGCAAAAAATTTCTGTGACGTCATTTTTTTTTTTTACACAATATCCTTGAATAGCACCTGTGTGCAGGGGGTTGTCTGTCTGTCAGCTTTGAGTAAAAACCATAACCTGTGCCTACAAAATAGCCATCAGTATGCTCCACTGGTCATACAGAGAAGTCTTTTTTCACCAGTGAGACCACACTAAATCTGTTTTTTGAAGAACTCACTTTGAATGTATGCTTAGCCAGCAGAGACCCCTAGTCCTCCATTCCTTCCAATCCGAACCTGAAGTCCTGCTCACGGCGTTCTCCAAAGGCACCTCCAGCTTTTGTGTAAAGGGTTCTCTCCCCTTGCTACCTTTTCTCTCTATTTCTTTTCAACAACTCCTGTTAACCATGGGTGCTTTCTTTGTTTTCGGTTAAAAAACGAGCCCTTTTCATCCGCAAAACTGATTCTTTTGAGCGACTGAATGGCTGGACATGGTGAGTACCACAATTTATTTCCTGGTGAGGTTACTATTATGGTCCAATTAACTGGTTTAGGATCATTAATGACTAAGGGACGCATGTTCCTTAAGCTTGTGTATGCCTGTGTACGCATCCGTACAATGTGTAACCGTAATAATAACACGACGCGTATTTACAATCTAGATAGTCTACGAGAAAAAATATATATAATAAATAATATATATATTTCTGTCTGATTTTCTGGTCACATGTTGCATGAAAAGCCCAGTTATATTAATGAAGTGATGGTGCCAAGGTCCTTAGAGTGTAAAACTATCTTCCTGTCGTTTGCCCACTGTAGTGCTAGTTAGGCTGGAAGTGATGTAACAGCATCAGTGCATATCATTAATGTGATCACATTGTCATTCCTAAGATATAACTGTCCTCTTCTATTTTCTATTTGTGTCAGTCATGTATTGTGGGATACACCATCCTCATACAAGGACATACTGGTATTTGGCTCCAGCACCCCCTGAGTCTCAGGAGGACTTTTCTTATGTCCAAAAAAAATAACCTAGGAATTCAAAGCTAAATGTGAAAACTGGTAATGGTCAGTTGCTTCCCGGGATCCGTTAAGGAATGTTTGTGTCTAGTGAGAGGTTAAGAAGAGCTCATTCGCTGGGTTCCTCTAGTCAAGGAGAAGGTCAGTGAGGACTGACAGTACTTTCCTCGTGTCAGTCCAGCCTTCACGTGTGAGATTAGAAGGCTTCTATAACGTAATGAGATAAGGTTTATTTTGAGACAGAGCCAAAGTTCATTGACTTTTCATTTGACTTAAAGTTTGAAAGCAAAACTCATTATTAATTTCAAAACAACTTTAAACATTTTTCTAGCACAATGATAAGACTTTGTCAGTGATTTAGTGTTACATCACAAGACTGCTAATGTTATTTTCTATTAAACACTTTTTTATTTCATTTTAAGACATGAATGGAAAAAGCCGCATGTCAAGTGTTTACTGCTGAGTCCATTGCAGTGTGGAAGACTAGTGATTTTGTTGTTATTTTTAAGTACACAACAAATCATAGTCTCCCTTACGGCCCTAGGACAATTGTCTCCACTGGATGTTCTAAAATTAATTAAGAAGAGGATATTAACATTACAGACACTGCCCCCTGTTGGAAGGGTTAACAACTATGGAATTCATCTGACAAGAACTGTATTTTATTTCAAATTTGCTTTATCTAGCCAGATTTTCTTTCTAAGCTCAGGGTCAACAAAGATAATTTGCAATCTAATGCACTTGCATTTTCATAGCATTCCTTTTTGTTTAAAAATCTCGCTTATAACTTATATGTGCACGTGTATTATTTCTGTCACATACCGAAATTAACCTTTTCGGCTAAGCAATTTAATAACATATAATCAGGTGAGTAAAATGAAGAGACGTTTTCACCTCATCCTTTCACGTCATCCCTTTGAATGTAGTTACATGATGAGAAGGCAAGTTATGAATATTGTAAGGCATTGATCGCTCCTTGCAGTCTGAGGCGAAGAAACAGCACTAGGTGACTTCCGCGGGTTTAAGACAAAAATGTATAGTTCATTCTGTTTTAAACAAAACTGACCATCGCAAATCAAGTAATGTTTGAATACCAGTACAATGATTTCAGTCCCCTTCCTTTTTAGGGAAATCGTAGGACATTGACCCCTTCACAAAAGAGAGAGAGAGAGAGAGAGAGAGAGAGAGAGAGAGAGAGAGAGAGAGAGAGAGAGAGAGAGAGAGAGATTCCGTCACACTCTAAATTAGCATGCTATCTAACGCAAGTACTGAACTATCATCTACAGTTTAAAATGAACTTTTACCTTCAAATGTCTGACTAGACTAAAAATATTGTAGGTTTTCACTACAATACTGGGAAAACTGACATTGTAAACATGGCACCGACCAGTAGCATATTCCAATTATATTATTAGCACCATGTTAAATCTACACGCACAACTACTGACTAATGTTTTTATTCACATTTATTTTATTGTTACTTTGTACAAGCTTTTCTGTGTATATGTACTGCCCGTTACTTGTCGGAAGGGCCGCCAAACTTGATCAACTGTGCTCCACCAGACTGCCAGCGCTGATGAATACGGCTCCCCTGTGGACGTTATTTCTGACAAGATTGCGTGGACTAAATCGTAAACGACGGTTTTCCGAGACACAGAAGGTCGGTGCAGACCACCGTGTTACCGTCGGATGGTACGGAGAAGGGAGCGTATTGGTTTAAAGTGGTTTAATAACCTAATTATTCAACATACGGAATCTGTACAGGAGCTACAGATATTCGATATAGGACAGGACCTACGTTATTCATTATTGATCATATTGTTATTTAATCATGTTTGCTCTATTCGCTCATAAAATAAGATCATGATTCTTGTTGTTTGTTTTGCGTCATGTTTTATGGTGTTGGAAACGCCACATGGGGCTTATAATATTTACAGATATAGACGAATAATTTTTATGTTTGACTATAACAGGCAAAGAATTTACGGAATTACGTTACGGAAACGTGCTGATAGAAAATATATTGTGTGTGTGTGCACATGAGACAGGACTCTCATCATGTGTCTCATTCACAATTAACTAACGAAAAAAACTTCATTGGGAGAAGAATGGCGGCCAAGCGGAAACTGCAGTTTCATGAACTGTGGAGGAGTTTCGATTTTCTTTGTGCTTTCGGTTTTCTTTAAAATATGTCATTAAATATATTTCCATTCATATGTTCTTTTATGAATTGCTTTAGCATTAGACAAAAATGTTTGTCGATGATCGAAATGGAAATTGCATGTAAATGTTCTCAATCGACTATTTACCGTTCAGCTTTAGCGAATAAGTTATTTCTCGAATTTACGAAAAACGTTTAAACTTTGTTGGTTAAAATAACACTTCCCATAGATTAGTGACCGGGATTCCCTAATATGAGATCTTACGAAAACAATGCTAGAATAATATGCTCTAGAGAAACACTGATTGTGATTCATAGTTTCCTAGCTACTTATATAAAGTTTATTTTCTTTCAACATGTAGCTATTCGTATTGACAAGAACATGGTCTACTTCTTTAGACTTATGTGTTTAAGTTTTTAGTTATTAACTGTAAAATGCCAGCTCCTCTTCAAGAGTTGGACAGTGGGATGGATTTCTGACACCAAGTTAGAAACCTGCAATTGCTTAAGTGTTGCTATATAGTTTTGTATTATATCACACTGGGCCAGAATAAAAGTAGGTTGTCCATAGAGTGTAAGACTTGATTTCTTGTGGATTCCAGCTTTTATTTATTTGCATCAATGCACAATTAGCATATGACTTTAGGCCACATTAAAACCAGATTCTTCAGGAACCAGCCAGATGTGTGCCATTTCTGATTTGTCTGGCTCAGCCTGTATTAAGCTTTTATAATCTCCATGGCATTTCAAATTCTCATTAATGTCTTAATATGTTGCCATTATATGGATTTCACTAACAATGGATCAGAATAAGATACTAAGATTTGTTTTGTCATGAGGATCTATTTATCTGGCCTCCAAATCACCCTGGAATTTCAGATCATATTCATTTACCAGTGTGGACCATTTTTTAACATGCTATTCTGCCATGGACCTTTGCTGTATTAACCCACCATGGTTGCAGCTAAAATCAGATCCCTCATTTATCTAACCCAACTTGAACATGGCCTTCAGAATCTCTCTGGAACTTCAAATTATTCATTTTTTTCTACTGCTTGGATTTCCACATTATATCTAGTTTTGAGGCATTACACTAAATTAGGCCCAGAAAACAAAACAGGTTTCCTTTATGATTTATTGTGAAGATTTGAATTGCATGGACCATTGCCATTAAAGCCTTCAAAATATTTATGATCTATCTGGAATTTCAGTATATCATTCATTTACCAGTCGGCAATATCGCTATGGGTGCCAGGTAGTTTTAAAATATTAAACTGGCAGCTGCCACCCTATAAAAAATGTATTGCCACTAGAGGGTAGGGAGGGGCTGAGGAGGGCACTGCCTCTCCAGATCCTTTCCTTCAACTAAATATTATCTCTGAACTAATCACAAAATTGTCATTTTGCTATTGAGTGCAGTTATTTTTCCTCTATAGAACTGGCCGCATTGTGCAGTTTAGCGGAGCAGACAGAATCCCACTTGTATCATTTTTAAGATTATTTAAATAATTATAGTAGCTTACTCTGCCAGTTATTAATAACTGAACAAATATGAGGCCAATTTAGTAATGTCATTACGTCTGCATTAATTTTACAGGATCAATTAATAGTTTCTGCAAACGTAGCCACCCCATGTACATGCCACTGAGTGGAAGACTTGTAATTCTTGGGACTATCTCATCTCTGTGACTAGACTTGTAGGTCAGAAGTGTGGAATTTCAATTTCATTTTCATATAAAGCTATGTAGTTTCCCCAACATGCTATGTTGCCAAGTAGTTTTTAAATAACATTTTTCAGTTTGTTTGGAGCATGACCCATTCTGTCTATCTGATCTCTCTAGCTGATGTTTGGTACAATGTGAACAAGGCCATTTGTACCCCCTCATGTATAACCTCTGTGCACTGTTTTTCACTGTTACATTTGAGGAAGAGGAAGAAGGGGTTTGTTCTTTTTTTTGTTAAGTCCACATTTCATTGACCTATTTCCATTAAATCAATTTAAATTAATCTGGAATTTCTGCTTCTTATTCCTACTATTTGTGTTGTTTTGCAGGCTTTTCTTGGGAATACCCACTATGAGGGCATGTTAGGCCCTATAACTTTAATAAAATCTATGTAATGCAAATGTAATGGCTCATAGTGAATTGCTTTAATATAATTAAGCAGGATTGGCAGGGTTACTACTAATACATTCCGTTACAGATTACATGTCTCTTCCCCAGAAACTGAACTTTACTGCTAAGTCCCTTTGTAAGAGAGCTTTGAGTTCATTTGTTAGCTAGCTAGTTACAAGTGACTTTTTCTGCATTTGGTATCTATAAAATGCCTATATGTAACAAAAATATAAATCTATATATTTCATTATTTTGTTTTTTCATTCTGAAAGCCTTTGGAGTTACAGGGTTGCATGACATTTGAGATTTCCCTCATGAAAGTTCAAGAATCTATGGGTTTCTGTGGGCTAATGAAGAATATTAATACCAGACAAGCTATATTAAGTTATTCTGATGCAAAATAAGATCCATCTCAAGTAAAATGTAATTAGATTTTAAAAGCTTATCATCAAAGCTCTCCATTTTTTATTTATACATACATTAATCTTTAGATGCAAACTTTAGATCCTGAGTTGCAACTATGGTGACCATTTTAATTTTCCAAGAGGAAGCAGTTCATTACACATTTTTATGTGTAATAATAAAAACCCCACAACCAAGCAAGTGCAGTCCTTAGTCAGGTAAGTACATGTGCGGAGATATTATTGTTTGGGGTGGGCACAATAAACAGAATAAGCACTCAAATGCTACCCAGATGTGCAGCTAAAAGAGCTTTTGTAGGGTAAGTTAATGTAAAATATTCACATTAGTAAACTCTTATCAGTAATTACTTTTGCCACCTATCATATAATAAAAACGTATCCTGTAAAATGAACACATATCTGACATTTGTATTACACTAAAATGAAAATTGGTTGAAAATTCTGCAAGTTATAAAGATTTTAATGTTGATCACATGCATTAAGAGACGGCTGCCGTGCCCAATATGGCGGCCACACTAATGGAGCGAATAAATAGCAGTATAGTTACAGTTGTACATATATTTTATTCTGATGGGTAGTACAAGTAAAGATAAACATTTTGCATTTAGTTTACCATTGCAAAGTAACTACTTACAATGGTCAACTGCCATTGGCACTTCCTAGCTTGCTTCACAGATACTCGTAGCTATGGCTAATGTGTGTGGACATACACGGTTGCTAGGCAGCGGACCAAACCACGTTGAGGGGTGGGGATGAAATCGTTTGAATAATTTTGTGTCTATTATTAGCAGAGATGTTCAATGTACTATAGCTATTCTTTAAATTATATAGTTATGCATGCAATGATATATTGATGAGAAAAACTCTACCACCCCACCCTATAAACACACACTCCCATAATTTCCACCCATAGGTGGGTGAATGAGTGTGTACTTTTAGAGGTATCATACAAATTTTGCTCGTTTGAAAAATAACAGCCTACCATTATTTACTTCAGGCTTTTCAGGACTGTGTAATGTGTGACCTCGGTGACCATTCTTTCTGTATTCTCTCTTAGTACTAGTGATAGCTATAGCTACTAAGGAAGTGATGAAATATAATATATGTAATACAACATGTTCAGAGCTCTGCCATCAGTTGAACTAGAATCTCTTGGTTCAGGCTTTAGAGTATGTTTACCTATTTGTACATTTTAGAGTAAGTTTACGGATTTGTCAATTTTAGAGTACGTTTACGGATTTGTCAATTTTAGAGTATGTTTACCTATTTGTCCATTTTAGAGAACATTTACCTGTTAGTCAATTTTAGAGTACATTTACCTATTTGTCCATTTTACAGTATGTTTACCTATTTGTCTATTTTTGAGTACATTTACATTTAACACTTTTTTTGTTAAATCAGTGATCTGTAACAGACATGTGTAACTGCAGTCCCAGGAGCTCGCTATCATAGACATCTGTGAGTTTCTCTGATTCATGACATGAGTCAGGTGAGCAGGGTAAGTGAAGCAGAGAAACTATAATAATTGTGACGGGCAGGGTGAGCGAAAATAAATGGAAGCGATCACGCCAAGTCTCAGGGAAATAGGATGGTTTAATATGTAAAGTGCGCAAACCAAAACCCGTGAATTGATCCGAATTAAGGATATAATAACCAGCAGTCAACTGGTACAAAGACAAGACATATATAGACGAACAAACGACCCTCAGGTGAGACGGATCGCGGGCTCCGCCCACCTTGAGGAACAAACACAACGCCACACCCACAGGACAAGCTGCTGCTGTAGACGGGGGCGACCAGTAGGGGGCCGCCGTACCGTGACAGATCCCCCCTCCAAGCCGCACTCCCCTCCACCGGCTGTGCGGCCTACAGCAGCAGCACACAAAACAAAGGGGCAGGCAGGCAGGGACAAGGGACACACCCCCTGTAGTCCTGGAGCTGAAACAAAACACAAACACAAGTTAGCTCGCCTACCTGGGCGGGACCCTGGACCGACTGGGCCGTCAACAAGACAAAACCATGCCCCGGTCGGTCACAGGGCCCTCACGCCCTAACCGGCCTTAAGCCGCATAGCCCCATAGGTGCGAGGACGGCGGGCCACGGCTCCGTGTCCGTCCGGGGTGTATGTGTGCAGGTTACCTCCCTGGGGCGTGGCTAAGTCACCTCCTGGACCTGCCTCCTCCCGGAGCTGGCCCCTGCCTTCTGCTAGGGGCCACCCCAGCCTCCTGGGGAGTCAGCCCCAGCCGGGGCCTGACTTTACGAGGTGGACTCCTCCACCAAACCCAGGAGCGCCAGAGACCGAGGCCCAGAGCGCCCTTATCGTGGGCTGGGGAACAGCCCCCAAGGGCCTCCTGGTCACCCCGAGCAGGAGGGAGGATCTCCCTCTTCAGCAGGAGCTCTTCGGACCAGAGCCCTATCGTCCCCAAACATCCGGGGGCCCCTGCCCTCTAGGGAGGGGCTCTTTCCGACCGGGCTCCGGTCACCCCACAACATAAGGGGGCTCCTGCCAGCTGGAGACCCCCACAAGGTCCAGGACTGCCACGATCCACCGCCAGGGAGAAGCACCTGCACATAAAACACAAAATGCACACACACACCAACACAAAACATAGACGCGCACTTACCCTGACCATCTCGGCACCCCGCATCCGGGGGGAGGGGTCTCCATCTCAGCAGGAGGGGACACCAAACAACTCACCTGATGCATCAGGAGAGGGGCCCCTACCGGCTCCGGAGAACACCCTCGAATCCCTGGTCAGGGCCTCCCTTAGGAGCTACGCCCTCCGTGCCATATTCCGTGGCACAGGACCACCACTGGTCCACCCCCAACACACATTCAAGGGGAGGAGCATGTGTGGAATTACACACAACAGTTCACAAGCACGCTAAAACAAAACACACAAAGACTAGACAAAAGCACGGTGCAAAACGGCAAACGGACAGGACCCACACATGCGCGCTCTACACATACAGTGGTGACGTGCCGCTTAAGTTCACAGTCGCTCCCCACATAAAACACTAGACACACGGGGGAGCGAGGCGACCGTGACGAGCGGTGACAGCGTCACACACAACACATTCAACAATTAACACAAGCGAGCGACGCACAATGTTCCATACTTCCGTTCACTCACACACACACACACATGCACACACATGTGACCACACAACACGAAGAGCCCGACCGGGGTCGACTGCCCTGGTCACCGCCGTGCTGCACACACACACAACGTTTCAGCACGGCGGGGCTCTTCAACTACAAACAAAACACCACGCAGACAAACACTTACCACGAGACATGACCACGAACGAAGGAAAAAGTAAAGGAGACTGGCGGCTTCCGAAGGTGGCTGGTTATTCTGTGACGGGCAGGGTGAGCGAAAATAAATGGAAGCGATCACGCCAAGTCTCAGGGAAATAGGATGGTTTAATATGTAAAGTGCGCAAACCAAAACCCGTGAATTGATCCGAATTAAGGATATAATAACCAGCAGTCAACTGGTACAAAGACAAGACATATATAGACGAACAAACGACCCTCAGGTGAGACGGATCGCGGGCTCCGCCCACCTGAGGAACAAACACAACGCCACACCCACAGGACAAGCTGCTGCTGTAGACAGGGGCGACCAGTAGGGGGCCGCCGTACCGTGACAATAATAACTATAATAGAAACTATAATAATAATAATAATAATAATAATAATAATAATAATAATAATAATAATAATAATAATAATAATAATAAATTTTATTTAAAGTGCCTTTCATAAACACCCAAGGACACTATACAGATAACATGGGAGAAAGGTCAGGTACAGCAGTAAATAATATAAAACAATTAAGAGATATTAAAAGCAGTCCGAAACAGAAGTGTTTTCAGTTCAGATTTGAAAATCTTGAGTGAAGTGCAGGAACGCAGAGGGAAATGGATAACAAGTTCCAAAGCTTTGGGCCAGCAACGCTGAAAGCTCGTTCACCGAACACTTGTAGCCAGACTGGAGGAACAACCAAGGGGTAAGCAACAGCGGAACGGAGAGAACATGCAGGACAGTAGCGTGAAACTAGCGAGGACAGGTAAGGGGGGGCCAGGTTCTGTAGTGGAAGACCAAGAGTAATGTCTTGTACTGAATGTGGTATTGGATGGGTAGCCAGTGAAGTGATATCAGTTTTGGGGTGATGTGCTCAGATGCTTTAGACCGTGTCAGGACCCTGGCAGCAGAATTCTGCACATGCTGGAGCTTCTTGATTTTACTGGCTGGCAGTCCGGCCAGCAGAGCATTGCAGTAGTCCAGTTGACTCATAACAAAAGCATGAACAAGAGTTTCAGCCACAGAGTCAGTGAGTGAAGGGCGGAGTTTAGCGATGTTTCTTAGATGGAAGAAAGCAGTTTTAGTAATGTTATTGATATGGGCTTCCATTGTGGGAGCTGAGTCCAAGATAACACCCAGATTATGGACAGTAGGTGATGTGGATGTAACGAATCCAGGAGTTGAGATGGATGGTTGAACAAGTTTCCGAAGAGTGGGTAAGGAGGCAATGAGAATGGCCTCAGACTTGCTATTATTTAGATTGAGAAAGTTCTTTGCCATCCAGGAATTGACATCATGGAGACAGCTGAGCAAGGATCCAAGAGGTTGTAGATCAGAGGGCTTTGAACAGACATAGATTTGGGTGTCGTCAGCATAGCAGTGGAACTGGAGGCCATGCTGTCGAATGATATTACCAAGGGGGAGGAGGTAGATTATAAAAAGAAGTGGGCCAAGGACCGAGCCTTGAGGTACACCAGACATTACAGCAGAGCAGGTGGATCTGAAGTCGCTGAGGGAAACAAACTGCTGGCGGTCAGAGAGGTACGACTCAAACCATGATAGCACCATATCAGATAGTCCAGTCCAGAGTTTCAGCCGGGTCAACAGTGTAGAGTGGCAAACTGTGTCGAATGCTGCGGTGAGGTCAAGTAGAACCAAGATGTTAACTAGTCCAGAATCGGCTGCTAATAGAAGATTGTTCATCACTCGGACTAAAGCAGTTTCAGTGCTGTGGTTACTCCTGAACCCAGACTGGAACTGCTCAAATAGATTATTAGATGATAAATAGTCCTTTAATTGAGTGGCAACCACACGCTCAAGCAGCTTACTGAGAAAAGGGAGGTTGGATATGGGACGGTAATTACCGAGGTCCTCGGGAGCCAAACCAGGTTTCTTAAGGATAGGGGTGATGGCAGCCAATTTCAGTGAGGGGGGAACAATGCCAGAGGCGAGGCAAGCGTTAATAGTCCTGGTGAAGAGAGGACAGAGTGAGGGCAGACAGTCTTTAACCAGGCATGTAGGCAGAGGATCCAAAACACAGGAGGTTGGTTTTGCGGACTTGATGTACATCGCTACTGTGGTGGTATCCACTGGAGTGAAAGTTGAAAAGCAACAGCTGACTGGAGGACATTGTTGAACAGGGACAGAAGAGGAGTTTGTGAGGCCTATGCCAGCATGAATGTTCCTAATTTTCTCTTCAAAAAATGTCATGAATTTGCTACACAGCATTGATGATGGAGTGAGGGCAACGTTATTAGCAGGCCTTAAAAGCTTGTTAACTGTGGAAAATAGCGCTTTGGGATTGCCATGACAGTCTCTGATGTTGGTGGAGTTATAAGCTGATTTAGCATTATTGAGGGCAGCTTTGTAAACAAGGAGATGGTCATTATAAGCATCTAGATGAACTGTTAGTCTAGACTTTTTGCTGAGGCGTTCAAGTTGTTGTCCTTTAGCTTTTATTAACCTCAGCTCAGGGGTGTACCAGGGGGCCGAGTGGAGAAAGGTGACTTGACGAGAACGCAGCGGCGCATGAAGATCCAGGGCGGACATAGCCGTATTGGTATAGTGGTTAGTAAGGACTTCAACAGAGGCCGGTGCTGGCGGGACAGGGACAGAGTCAATGGTATTCATGAGGTGAGAGGGACAGACATTCCTAATACTCCTGAAGTGACCCTAAACACAGACCGATAAAGAGCAGCAAGTCCCCCACCACGACCAACTGCCCACGGCTTGTCAATGTACTGGTACCCAGTAGGTATTGCTTCATTAAGCTGGAGGTATTCACCAGGCTCCTGCCAGGTTTCAGTTAGGAACAAGAAGTCGAAATTATTGGCCAAGATGACATCAGCTATATGAGGTGCCTTGTTATTGAGTGAACGCACATTTAGAAGTGCAAGTTTAGTGTTAGAACATGAGATGAGAGAGTGTAGCACAGGCCGATCAGTGGACAGAAAAACTTTTAGAAACACAGAGTGGTCAATGGAGCGTGGAGTAACAGATGGATGATGTTCTGAGGGCCGGGCATCGGAATCGGACTGAGTTAACTGGGAATGACGAGATGAGAGCCGATTAGAAGTCCAGATAGTGGGAATGCATCCAGGTCTAGGTACAGATGAATAATGGACCTTAGGTTTGGAGGAAGAGGTGCCACGATGAGTGTAACGTGGACGGCGAGCTATACCCAGGGCAGCACATGTAGTAGCAATGGAGGTAGGGAGGCGGACAATACTACGATTGAGCTGCAGAAGTTCGTAAGGAGTGTATAACAGCATCGTATCAGTTGAGTGAAGCGTGATCACTGACAACAGGATGAAAACATAGAAGACTCGGGTTAGAGTGTTAAGCGGCGAAATAGCGAGCATAAACAATAGCGCTTGGTATTAGCATTGCAACCACTGTAAACACTCAGCAGGACAAAGTGGAAAGAAAACAAACAGCAAACGAGAAAGTAGAGACTTACTCGAATGAAGCGTGATCAGTAACAACAGGATGAAAACATAGAAGACTCGGGTTAAAGAGTTAAGCGGCGAAACACCGAGCAAAAACAATAGCGCTTAGCATTAGCATAGCAACCACTGTAACTATGCAGTGGATTCCCAGTACTGGAGTTCAAAGAGAAGAAAATCAAACATTTCATGGCAGAGAATATAACCATAATAAAATATGTGAATGTTCTGAAAACATGAATGGGTGTGTCAAGTACATTCAGATAAATTGGAACCTAATTGTATTGCATGATCCTAATCTGATATGCCATTTCAAAAGATGACACCATTAACAAGTTGACTACAAGATCAAAGTCAATACATTTTAATGGTCTAAGTCAGTGGTTCCCAAAGTGGGGGGCGCGCCCCCTAGGTGGGGCGCGGAGCTATTGCAGGGGGGGCGCGGAGCTTGAAAGTAAAACGTGCACATGTGTCAATATTAGGGATGCACCGATTCCGATATTAATATCTGAAAAAATTCTAGATCGGGTATCGAGGACAATGTGACCGATCCATAAAAACACATCTATTTAGTCTAATTCTATGCTTGTATTGCTTGCTTTTCGGAGTTAGTTCAACCTTAATACTCGCGCTGGTGGTATTCCACTTAGTCCGTTTATTTGCTGGTTGACCAAAATAAACCTGGGCTCCAGCAATACTTCACTGTTCATACATGAACTGGTGAGTTGTCCAAAGCTCATTTAATGCGTTACTTACAGAAATAAATTAAAGAGCAGTGGTCTGACTCGGTCTACGACGGAAAGCTAAAAAAACAATATTCCATACGCGCGCTCAACTCGCTCCCTTAAAGAGACAGTACACATATTTCTGGCTGTTACATGCTTTGTGCTCTGCGTGATGTCTGCGCTTGCAAACTAGCAGCATATGTATTGCTGTTTCTCTTATTTCATATCCTTATTTATTTTAAATTATATTTAGAATTCTTGAACCATTTAAAAGGTTTCTTGCAGTTTATTTTTTTCATGTTTGACCAAAGTTGTGAACCTATTGTTTTTGTAAGTTTTCAACACATCCCTAGTCAATATGGAAGGGGGGGGGGTGTAGGGGGGGCGCAAAAATATTCTCATCTACTAAAGGGGGGCACGGCAGAAAAAGTTTGGGAACCACTGGTCTAAGTGTATATGTCGTTGAGATGATGATCTTGCAGGAAATTGAATCATACACATACATGATAAGGATTTGACAATCTTACAATCTTAATATTTACCTTAATATTAACTTAATATTTAACTTCTTAATGACTGTGATATTTGACTCTACAGTATATATGTGTGTGTGTGTGTGAGAGAGAGAGAGAGAGAGAGAGAGAGAGAGAGAGAGAGAGAGAGAGAGAGTCAAATATTGCAATAGTAATCCATTGGAAAAATGTCATGGCGCACCAGGACACACAAACATTGTACCTGACCCGCTGCCAATCCTGAGTACTAATCACAATCACCTGGGCCTTCCTGGGTTCCTTTGTTTTCTCTCTATTTAAGCCCACCGGTTTTCTCCTGTGGTGCTGCGTGTTGCTCTGAGTTAGTAGCTTGCTCTTCACTGTATCCCTGCTTTTTTTTGCCAGCTCGCCACTGGGCTTTTTCATTACCTTTAAATAATGGAGAATAATGACACACTTATCTGCACTTATCTGCTCTCTCCCTACTGCTGTCACACTAAAAAGTTTGAAATCATTGCTTTTAATAATACATTATACTGCTAAAAGTATTTGCTCACCTTCCTTAACTCCCATTTGAGCTTAAGTGACATCCCATTCCTAATCCATAGGGTTCAATATTACGTTGTTCCACCCTTTGCATCTAGAACAATATAAACTCTTCTGGGAAGGCCGTCCACAACCAGAATGTTTGACCATTCCTCCAGAAACGTATTTGTGAGGTCACATACTGATGATGGACAAGATGTCCTGATTCACAGTCTCCACTCTAATTCATCCCAAAGGTGTTCTATCAGGTTGAGGTCAGGTGCAGGCCAGTCAAGTTCATCCACACCAGACTCTGCCATCCATGTCTTTATGGACCTTGCTTTGTGCACTGGTGCACAGTCATGTTGGAAGAGGAAGGGACCAGCTCCAAACTGTTCCCACAAAGTTGGGAGCATGGAATTGTTCAAAATGTCTTGGTATGCTGAAACATTCAGAGTTCCTTTGACTGGAACTAAAGGGCTAATCCCAGCTCCTGAAAAAAACCAGCTCCTGGAAGTGTGAATAACTGAGGAGGCGGGACCACATATTGACTGCTGCTTAAATAAGTGGCATTTCTGATTGGAATTAGTTGTGCTGTGTTTTTCTTGGGATTGTCTTCTGGTTTTAAGGTAGGCCTTGGATTACTTTACTTTCAGCTTGATTCTGCTAGTCTGTAGTCTACTTGGTATCTATTGTTGTCATTAGTGAAATCAGCTGCCTTAGTTTCGGGTTAGGAAGTGTGAATGAGGAGGCGGGACCACATATTGACTGCTGCCTAAATAAGTGGCAGTCCTTAGAGACATCCTCTGCTCTTCAATCAACTAAAGCACATCTTCATTTTTTGGTTAAGTATCACACTCTTTACACACATCATATACCACCTTCATTCATTCATTCATTCATGTGTTTATCCATCCCTGTTCTTGCTCCTTACAGTCGCCGTCAATACAAACATCACTACAGAAAACGCACTACCAGTAACCTCATCTACCCTCCACTCTCAACAAACACCCTGAACATAGCGACTGGGGGGCTCTGGAACTGCCAGTCTGCAGTCCAGAAAGCAGACTTCATCACATCCATTGCAGCTCATCAGTCCCTTGACTTCTTGGCCCTAACAGATACATGGATCACCCCAGAGAACTCTGCTACTCCTGCTGCCCTGTCATCTGCATTTTCCTTCTCGCACTCTCCAAGACAGACTGGAAGAGGAGGTGGCACTGGATTGCTTCTGTCCAGTTGCTGGTGCTTTACTCCTTGCACTTTCCCACAAATTACCATCTCAACATTTGAGTATCATGCTGTCATTGTATGCTTCCCAACCACACTTCACATCATTGTTGTTTATCGTCCACCCTAGGTAACTTCACTGAGGAATTGGACACACTTCTGAGCCTCCTCCCTAACGATGAAACTCCTCTTCTTCTGCTTGGTGACTTCAATGGAACTAACTGCTGCCAAGACATCATTCTACAGAGAGAAGCTGGAGGCATCTACAACAGATCCACGCAAGATGTTCAAAATCTTCTCTTCTCTCCACAAACTCTAACCCCTCCAACTCCCACTTCACTTACTGCAGATGATTTTGTCACCTTCTTTGAAAAGAAGGTCAATACAATTCGCAGCACCCTTTCCCTAGTCCCTGTGCCCACTGTGTCCCCTCCTACTCCTCCCTTTTCTCTAATCTCCTTCTCTCCTCTCTCAGCTGAGATGGTGCTTCAGCTGCTGACATCCAGCAGTCTTACCACATGCTCTCTGGACCCCATGCCATCCACACTCCTCCAGACAATCTCCCATGAACTCCTACCTTTCATCTCGACCATCATCAACAACTCCTTATCTTCAGGAATTGTGCCATCATCATTCAAGGCGGCTAGGGTGGTGCCAATCCTAAAGAAACCCAACCTTGACACCACCAACATCAACAACTACAGACCGGTATCTCTCCACTCATTCCTCTCTAAGATCCTTGAACGGGCTGTATACAACCAGCTATCCTCTTTTCTCTCACAGAACCAGCTTCAGGACCCCAACCAATCTGGCTTCAAGCCAGCACATTCTACGGAAACTGCACTCATTGCAGTAACTGAGAAACTCCATGCGGCTAGAGCAACTGGACTATCATCAGTTCCTCTGATAAAGGACACATTTCGTTTCTCATACTGCTAGACCTCAGTGCTGCTTTTGACACCACTGATCATAATATTCTACTTAATAGACTGGAGACACTCATTGGCATAAGAGGTCAAGCACTCTCCTGGTTCAGGTCCTACCTGACAGATCGTTACCAATTTGTGCTAGTAAATAACGAATGCTCTGAGCATTCTAAAGTAAAGTATGGTGTCCCACAAGGATCTGTACTGGGCCCCATATTATTCTCATTATATATGCTACCACTGGGCACTATCATTCGTAGGCATGGTATTAGCTTCCATTGCTACGCAGATGATACTCAGTTGTATATATCTTCTAATCCAGATGATACCACCACAACTCTCAAGATTGAGAACTGCGTCCAGGATATTAAAAACTGGATGGCGTCTAATTTTCTTAAACTAAATTCTGACAAGACTGAGGTACTGATTCTTGGGCCTAAAGCTGTTAGAAGCAATTGGGCTGATATTCCCCTTACCCTAGATGGTTTTTCAGTAACACCAAAATCTACTGCAAAAAGTTTAGGTGTCACTATTAATTCTGATCTTTCATTTGACGGATATGTATGCAATGTCACTAAGGCTGCCTTTTTCCATTTACGTAATATCGCCAAGCTGAGACACTTACTTTCGTTAGCTGATGCAGAGAAGCTAGTTCATGCGTTTGTCTCGTCGAGATTGGACTACTGTAATAGTCTTCTAATTGGATGCTCTAAACAGTCCATAAAGAAGCTACAACTTGTACAAAATGCCGCAGCTAGAGTCCTAATCAAGGCTAGGAAATTCGATCATATTAGTCCCACTCTCGCCGCACTACACTGGCTGCCGATTAAATATCGCATTGAATTTAAAGTTCTCCTGTTAACCTATAAGGCGTTAAATTGTCTTGCCCCACAATATCTGAGTGAACTCATTGATTACTACAACCCATCTCACCCTTTGCGCTCCCAAAATGCTGGATTTCTCCTAGTTCCAAAAATTAGTAAAACTACAGCCGGAGGCAGAGCTTTCTCTTTTAAAGCCCCTCAATTATGGAATAGCCTTCCAGCTCAAATCCGAGATTCTGACACAGTTCCAATCTTTAAATCTAGACTTAAGACTCACCTGTTTAGTCAAGCCTTCAGCTAAAATTCCCCTTGTAAGGTGTAGGGGATTGGGGGCCCCCAGACGTTGAGATTTCTGGTGATCTGAGATGTTGATGCTGTCATCCAGCTGTGTCTTGGCATCACTCTATTTGTGACTATGACTTGACTGGAATGCAATGTCTCAGTGAGCCCTCATGCCTGTGGTCACCTCTGAACCCCTCCCTTTAGTTATGCTGCTATAGATTAGTCTGCCGGAGCCACATGCTGATCACTGGCACGTGAGCTACGTACATTTAAATCAATGGTGGTTTAAATTCATGTCCACTCAGTCTGTATTGTCTATCTTCTTGCATGGCTCTACCCAAGACGATTGGATACAGGCACCTGCAGGCACCTGGGGGATGGTCTGGCTGCTGGTGGATGTGCTGATGCCGGGGTTCACCTGGGGAGTAACACTGCAGTCGGAGCCTACAATACCAGCATCACTGCTCCGACACGGAATGAAAGCCTGGCATTCATCAACAGACATTTACAGTGACAATATCAAAACCCAGAACTTTCAATTCTACCTTTTACCTAGTCTGATTGTGTGAATTGTGTGTGACTTGTGTATTTGTGTGTTAACGGGCCACCCAATGGAGGATGGGTTCCCTTTTGAGTCTTGGTTCTCCCGAGGTTTCTTCCTATTCCCCACCATCATAGGGAGTTTTTCCTCGCCACTGTCGCCTTTGGCTTGCTCATTAGGGTTCTGGACCCATAGTATTGTTAACCTTGTAAATCCTGTAAAGCTGCTTTGCGACAACTTGAGTTGTTAAAAGCGCTATACAAATAAACTTTGATTGATTGATTGATTGATTCTGCTTGACCTTTCGGCGGCCTTTGACACAGTCAATCACAAGATCCTCCTGTCCATCCTTTCAGACCTTCCTACCAAGTAACATGGGGAGGATCAACATCCACGCCATGCAAACTCTCCACCGGTGTTCCAAAAGGCTCAGTGCTGGGTCCACTTCTTTTTTCCCTTTATACCCATGCACATGGCTTCTCTTATCACTGTTATGCGGATGACACCCAGCTCTTCTTTTCCTTCCCACCTTTTGACACACAGGTTTCAGCACAAATCTCTGCATGTCTAAAAGAGATTGCCTCTTCGATGGCAGCTCCCCACCTAAAGCTTAACCCAAGCAAGACAGAGATGCTGTACATCCCTGCAAGAGCCAGTCCTCATCATGATCTTTCTATCTCATTCGAGAACACCGTGATCACTCCATCCATGGAAGCGCGTAGCCTTGGTTTAGTTGTCGACAATCAACTCTCCTTCATGGCCCACGTTGCTAACACAACACGATCATGCAGATTCACCCTTCACAACATTCGGAGGATTCGGCCATTTCTCTCTAGGGAGGCCCCTCAGGTCCTTGTCCAGTCCCTTGTCATCTCAAGACTGGACTACTGCAACTCCCTACTGGCTGGTCTTCCTATGCATGCCATCAAACCCCTGCAACTGATCCAGAACGCTGCAGGTCAGCTGGTCTTCAACCTTCCCAAGTTCAGCCATGTCACTCCCTTGCTGTGCTCCCTCCACTGGCTTCCGGTAGCTGCCCGCATCAAATATAAAACCCTGGTGGTGGCCGACAAAGCAAAGATTGGTCCAGCTCCTCCTTACTTGATGGCCATGGTAAAACCCAGAAGCATACCTAGAGCCCTCCGTGCCTCAAGTATGTCTTGTCTTGACCCTCCATCATCCAGGACACATGGTAGACAAGCATTCACACTTTTCTCTGTCCTGGCTCCAAGGTGGTGGAATGAACTTCCCTTCTGTGTCCGAACATCGGAGTCACTTGCTGTCTTCAGACGCCGACTGAAGACCCACCTCTTTCAAGTGCACTTTACATAATTATGCTTCGTCTATTGTGCTTTATTGTCTCTTTCCTCAGGTGTTTGTTACAGGTATTGCTTACTGTCTTTTTCTCAGGTATTGTGCATAATTGGGTTATAGGAATTGCTTACTGTCTTTTTCCTCAGGTGATGTGTATATGCAGGTATAATTGTTAGGTATCATATGACTTTTGTCTAGTGGTTTTTCCAGCTTAGAGTACCTTGTGTTCAGGACTATCTATACTACCTTGGAGATTCCAAGCAACTACATAGCACTTTTGTAAGTCGCTCTGGATAAGAGCATCTGCTAAATGCCATAAATGTAAATGTAAATGTAAAAACAACCCTACACCATATTCCCCCCTCCACCAATCTTTGCAATTGGCACAATGCAGTCAGACAAGTACCGTTCTCCTGGTAACCACCAAACTCAGTCGTCCATCAGAATGCCAGTCGTCACACCAGAGAACGCACCTCCACTGCTCTAGAGTCCAGTGACGATGTGTTTTACGCCACTGCATCTGACGCTTTGCATTTCACTTGGTGATGTGTGGCTTGAATGCAGCTGCTCGACCATGGAATTCCATGAAGCCCACATGAAGTTTGGATGTCTGTAGGGATTGATTCTGCAGAAAGTTGGTGACCTCTTCGCAATGTACGTTTCAGCATCCACTGACCCTGATCGGTCAGTTTACATGGCCTACCACTTTGTGGCTGAGTTGCTGTCCTTCCCAAACATTTCCATTTTCTTATAATACAGCTGACTGTGTATATTTAGGAGCGAGGAAATTTCATGATTTGGATGATGGTTTTGTTGCACAGGTGGCATCCTATCGCAATTCCATGCTGGAATTCCCTGAGCTCCTGAGAGCGACCCATTCTTTCACAAATGTTTGTGAACAGTCTGCATGCCTAGGTGCTTAATTTTATAGACCTGTGGCCATGGAAGTGATTGGAACACCTGATTCAGATCATTTGGATTGGTGAACAAATACTTTTGGCAATATAGTGTATGAATTCAAATTTATGCTAGATGTATATGTGCAAGAATTATAATATGATACTAGAACCATACAATTTCAAAAATTTTGAATCATTTGGTATAATACAGAAAAAATTTAGAAATTAAAGTGTAATATGTCCAGACTGTTGGGAGTGGTACAGATGAATCCCAAGCAGCCGAGAGAGCTATGATGTCAGAGTAAAATGAATATCCTCACATTTGGGAACTGGAGGGGTCTTGTCTCTGCCATATGCATGCATGCATGAATGTGTGTGTGCTTGTATGCCCAGTGGTGGATGGTGCTCTGCCACTAGGGTCTGTCCTCTCTCCCCTTCCTGCACTCCATTCAGCTGTGGATCCCGGTAGAGGATACGCTGTGCGCAATTGGCTGCCGCTTCTCGCCGGTGTGTGTGTGATTGGTTGTCTGAGACACCTGAGTACCTGTGTTAAAATTGTAAAGCGCCTTGGGTATCCTGAAAGGTGCTATATAAATGGAACATTCATTCATTCACGTGCTGATTTACTGATTAGTGGAATGGATGTTAGTTTTTCATTAACATGGGGGTATTGGAATAAAGTTTTAAGGGGTTTTATTAAGTAAAATTCAGTATTTGCAACGTAGAAGTGAACAAGAAAATATATTTCTAGTAAATATGCATAAAAATTGTCTAATGTCCTTATATATATTCTCTCTTTTTTTACTTTGCTGTTATAATTTTATTATCCTGAAGGCCCTCTCCTC
Organism: Brachyhypopomus gauderio; assembly: GCF_052324685.1. NCBI lineage: Eukaryota > Metazoa > Chordata > Actinopteri > Gymnotiformes > Hypopomidae > Brachyhypopomus > Brachyhypopomus gauderio. The sequence goes on from NC_135217.1 coordinate 27,823,761, forward strand.
AATTTTGTTATAGTTTATCCATTTCATTGCTGTGATGCTTTTCATATAATTAAAAAGCCCAAATAGAATGGGGTTTCATGGCATAATGGAGAGTGGTGCCTGATCATAGTACACTCAGCTAAGATCATTTCCATTTCTCTCAACCCATCACATCACAACTTCACATTTCTCATCTTCCAGTGACAATGTGTCATTCCTACTTTATTTGTTCCTCCTTCTGTATTGTGAAGAGGTTTTGATTTTATCCTTATAACAGTCTGATCAAGAGGGCCTGTTTCATACCATCTTCATCATGAAACGTAGCCGAGCTTTATATCTGAGCATGCCCACATGTACACTAGAAACAGATTTTTACAGAGCTCTTGTTGTCTGATGACAAATAACTTCAGGTTGTGACCATACTCCGAGTACAGCTCAGGACAGACTATGACGCATGTAGTTACACTGAATGCCAGGACATCAAAGTAACTACGTAATCAGTCCTATTTTAACAAATCAATGCTTTCTCTGACATTGCAGTCAAGCATCAGTGGGGAAAAAATGTGTATTGTTAAGGAGTTGAGTCGAGTCCAAAGAAATCCTATGGACTCGACTAAACTCAATTTTATTTATAGAGCACTTTAAGAACGGCAGTCGAAACAAAGTGCTGTACATAAGAATTGAACATTAGACATAAAAACAAATTATAACAAAAATGGATAAAACAATATTAACTAAAACTGTAAAAGGAATCAATAGAACAAATCAAAGAATAAAACTAAAACAGTAAAAACTAAAAACCCATACAAAGTCTAATGCTGTGTTAAAAGCCAATGAATAAAAGTGGGTTTTAAGACTTGTTTTAAAAATGGGCAGTGAAGGGGCTTGTCTAACATGCAGTGGTAGGTTGTTCCATAATCTAGGAGCAGCGATGGAAAAAGCTCTATCCCCTCTGAGCTTCCACTTTGACCTCAGCACCTCCAGGAGCAGCTGATCAGCTGACCTGGGGTACAGAGCAGTGGTGTGGGGATGGAGCAGCTCGGCGAAGTAAGGCGGGGAGTGTCCATTTAAATATTTAAAAACAAATAAAATCTTGAATGAACTCTAAAATACACGGGTAACCAGTGGAGGGAGGCCAGAATAGTTATGTGCTCTCTCTTGCGTGATCGCGTTAAAAGTTGGGCAGCAGCGTTTTGCACTAACTGAAGATGTTTGAGAGAGGACTGGCTGACTCCAAAATGAAGTGCGTTACAGTTATCCAGCCGAGACGTAATGAAGGCTTGTGCAAAATGATTGTCTTTACCTTTGCCAGCTGCCTCAAACCGAAAAAAACTGGACTTAACCACTGCACCGATTTGACGGTCCAATTTAAAATCACTGTCCATTTTAAAACTCAAGTTAGTGATAATTTGCTTCACATATAATGTCAAAGGGCCCAAATCATTAGGGGAGGCTTCACTGGAACCACTAGGACCAAACACCATCACTTCTGTTTTCTTTTCATTAAAATTTAAGAAGTTTAAAGCCATCCAGTCCTTAATATCATTTAGACATAGCAGAAGTGGTTTTATAGAGGCATCCCTCTTCTTCAGTGGGACATATATCTGGGTGTCGTCAGCATAACAATGAAAAGAAATGCAGTGTTTCCTTAAAATGGAACCCAGTGGAAGCAGATACAGGGGAAAAAGTAGGGGTCCTAAGATAGAGCCCTGTGGAACCCCATATGGCATGGGAGCTGAGGAAGATTTAGAGCCAGCAAAGGTCACACACGAAGTTCTGTCTGTCAGATAGGACTTAAGCCATTCTAGAGCACTACCACAAATGCCCACTATGTGCTGCAACCGGGAAACTAAAATATTGTGATCTACTGTATCAAAGGCCGCAGTTAGATCCAACAGGAGAAGAATCACATTAACATTTGTTGTTAACTATGGCAGAACTGCAAAATTCAAAGTATACTAATATATATACTAATATACCCTTCAGTGGTTCAGGGAAGCTTGGGAATTGTCTAGTTTAAATTATCTCTATATTCATCAAAAACAATTATGTTTAAAGGAAGTGGTTAATTAATAATAAATTATAATCAACCCTCAAAGGAGCAGCAATTTATCAACTCTCAATGTTTGCTTTATACTTGATTTACCTTATGGAGGAATCTAAAATAAGAATAATAATAATAAGAAGTCTGACAATGTTCCACCTTTAACATGCAGATAGTAAAAATGCTTTATTTGACAGGAAAGGATAATGTTCATAACTTAATTAAAAAATGTTCCGCCTCTACCAGTACCGGAGCTAAACTTGGTTGCCCCAGAAACAGATTCAATCGGGATGATTGGCAGGCCATGGTCCGTTTCATACTGCATGGCCTGGAGAAAGGAAGCCGAGTCAAATGCAGCATGGTAGGCGGAGTTGCGGTCGGCACGGAGACAGAACTGAGGGAAGGAGCTGATCTGCTCAGCAAGTTCAATAGCTCTCTGTAAGGCTAAACAAACACACATACAGCATAAGAAATACACCTGGTCTTATTAAGTGAACACACAACAGTTTTCTTTTCAAAATGTTACATGTTCACTGGAATTCATGCTGTGGTTTACTTCTTTAAGTGAAAATTCTTTAAAGGTTCTGTATCGAAAGGACAAGAATACAATCTTAAAATTGGTCTCGGTCAACTAGACTACTTTTAAAATCGCATTTGAAGCCTCAAAGAACATTTTTCATACCTTTACTGAACCCATTTTCCAGAATATACACCCAGTACTGACAGAACTCGTATAGGTGTAGTTAATGACTCCCAGCAGCCCCTCACCCCTAGTGCCCGGTTCAATGTTAACTGGATTTTAACATCTGTGTACCTTCTCCAGCGGGCACCACTCTGTTTGCCAGTCCAAATGCCAGAGCTTCCTGAGCTCCTACAGGCCTGCCGGTCAAAATGAGGTCCAGGGCTCGAGACAACCCGATCAGCTGCGGCAGCCGCACTGTACCACCATCAATCAGAGGCACACCTGACAGAATTGGGCAGACATAGCTCATTGGTGCTGAAGACACAAGCAACCGGACATAACAGGCATATTTGCAAACACTGTAGAAGAATTGACAAGGCTGAGTGGGGGTGGGGTAGATATAAGGGTAGCAGAAAAGGTGGATGATGCTCTAGTGTCATTCTCCAGTGTCCTGCATGGACCATTTAAGCTAGTCAATAGCAGTTTTCCTCAAAATTGAGTTACAGTGATTTATATGATATACAGTTTCTATGATCACAACAATTATATCCTAGAAATTGGAATGAGGATAATGTGAAAAGACTTGGATATAACTGTCAGAGAAAAATCACACACACACACACACACACACACACACACACACACACACACACACACACACACACACACACACACACACACACACCCTTTAAAGTACTCAAAAACAGAAGTCACCTGCTGAAGCAGTGCCCACACCCAGAACAGGAGGACTACTATTAGTGCTAACTACTATTACCAATAAACAATTACTGATAAACATTTGAGGAAACATTAATACCTGAACACTGTCTATACATTCTATCATGAAAACTAAACACTCCTTTACATACTACAGCAGATTGAAGGTTGCCAAATTTACCAAATCTGCGGCAGAAAACCCCCATAACCGCACTCTCTTCCAGGACCCTGAGATCAGCCAACAGGGCTAACTCCAACCCCCCAGCCACGGCGTAGCCGCTCACTGCTGCGATCGTCGGCTTAGACAGCCTCATGCGTGAGGGACCCTGTGAGCAGACGAAGCAGAGATGTCCATCTGACGTGCTTTTAAAACAGTCCTGGTCAAACCATGTAGGTCACAGACAGTTAGAAGTTATATTGGAAGACACTCTAGGGGTAACCATGTGTGTATCAGTAAAGTTCTGAAAACATGCATTTTCAACTGATTACACCATCAGAGCACTTGAAGACATTATCTCATGAACATCCATTTCACTATAAACATTGATAGTCATTTTACATTATATTGTTAGATCTTTCCATTACATCAGTGCTTATCTAGTAGTGAGACAACCACTGGGGCAAGATAAATGATTTATTATCTAATAAATAAACAGATCAATGCACATTTAATGTCTTGGAATAACAACAAAATATAGATGCACTAATGTGTACATATACTGTTCTAATAAACCTAGAGCTAGCTCTACTAGACTGCAAGTGTTACGCTAGTACATTCTGGGTTCACCTGAAACCGGGCCACGGTTTGCCGCCTCCTCTTACCATTGGAGCAGGATCTCGTGTAACATCACGCTCCAGTGTGAGGGAGGCTGAGTCCTGGGAAAGCTCCTTAAGATCATATCCAGCACAGAAATTACCTCCTGAAACACGGAGATGCACAGAACAGAAAACAAAAGGACAGAATAGAGCAGGATCTACAATAAGACACAGGAGAGAAGATCTAACCAAGAGCTGAACTATTATGCCATGTCAGGAAACAAAGTAGTGATGGTATAGTGATAGTTGGTATAGTAACTTACCAAAAAATGTAGAACAAAAATGGGAATATATGAATCATGCACAACATGATGAAATCATTATTACTTGCTATAATTATCAAAACCAAATCATTCTGTAATAAATCAAATGTAATCCAGAGAAAGTTTGGATTAATAAACAGTTAAATAAATAGTTTTTTTCCCATGTATTTCTTCTGTGGCTTTATTCACTGCCTTGATCTATACGAAACCTTGAGATTCATTCATTTGAAGGTGAGCAACAATTATTATATGTAGCAATCACCACCACACATGAATGCCTACAGAAGATGTTTTTTTCTTGCTTTCCAACCATTTACAAGCAATACGAGTGAAAACTGAAATACAGGTACATTTAATTTTACCTGTATGTTTAATTTACTTGTACGTTTAATTACCTGAACCTGGCCAATCACAATAAGTATGATTACTTTCATTTATGTGTAGCTTCACTCTTGGCAACACTCATTGAAATGAGAAAACATTTATTCTTATGGTCAGTGCGATGTCCAATAACTGCAATTTATATGGTCAGAAATCACAAAACAAAATGTAAAAAGTAAAAGACAAACAAGACCGTCAGAGCCAGTCAAACTCAGGGTGCATTTGCTTTTAGAAATAATACAACCGTTGAGGTACCTATTCCGTGGAGCACGGCTACACTGAGCGTGTCGTCCCGCTCGAATGCTGAAAACACCTCGGTTAACCTCCGCCCGGTCTCCTGGTTCACGGCATTGCGCACCTCCGGCCGGTTTATGCCCACAGTAATCACTGGGCCTCTCTTCTCAGTAACCACTGTCTGACCTGCAATGACAGAAATGAAAATGAATAAACCACACCGTTTAAAAATCCGACCTAGAGAGACAGAGAGAGCGAGAGAGAAAGAGAGCTACAGAGAGTAACTTCAATAAGTAAGCTTGCTAAATATTACATCAGTTGGTCGAAGCTCACATAGTATTTAATTAACTAAACTAAGAGAATAAATATGTATTGCTTATATTACTTATAATAATAATTATATATAACTTATATTAATGTATTACTTATATTTATAACTTCAAAATTAACTACAAAAGAAAAATGCAACGGTAGTATTAAAACAATGTGGTTTATATATTTTTATACTTATAGCATGACATATTTTGTTGTGCGACTTTACAAATGACAAACGTGTTGCGCAATTAGTTGTGTTCCGAAAGAGACTATAGTCTACACATCACTGAGGATCTCCACAGGAAGATAACGGTGCCACGCACCACCAAAACCGTTGTATTTACTTTATTATTGTTTTCCAATTTATCAGTATTTTAACGTCAACATATTCACAAAGGATGCCTACATACACTAGTTTGTTGCCTACACCACACCCGTGAACGATATTTATACACTTTAACAATTATCTGAGACGCTGGACCAAATTGTAAAGGCTATGCTGCCCCCTGGCGGTACATTTTCACTATACATTACCGCTTGGTTGTTGGTCAGATGCACACCCAGTGCTACAATGCACTTTTCCTGCGACATTAAAACTTAAACGTTCATATCTAGCAATTTGGTTCCTGATGGTAACAACGTTACTTTTCACAAAAAATCTGCACGCCGCGCAAGCCATATGTGACAATATTAGAAATTATAACGATTCCGAAAGACAATAATAAATATACGAATAAGTTCGACTTTGCGGATGAATAAAATGAAGCCACGAAAAGTGCCCCCCCTACACGTTACGTCAAAATAAAAGTCCATCTTTTTCGCCACTGCAGAAAGGGAACTACTGAATTAGAAAAATCCAATATACTGGATACAGAGTCAAAATAATCATGTGTCACTGACGATCAAGCACCAAACTCTAGGTAGATCAAAGCAGGAGTGTATCATTCCACAGAAGACCCATTTACAAGAACATATGCAAGTCATATGATCTGAACACCCTTAAGTTCAAATGAAAAAAAACGGGTGACCAACAAGATCCTGTGGGACTTTCATTTACGGCAAACTGCAACGGTTAACGTTAAAATAACACAGGTCTGCAAAAAAATATTTTTAAAAAGTTGTTTGAAATTTGATAGTTTTTTTATGTATTTCTCAGCGCTGATTTCGAAAATGCAATCCATTTATTTCTATCACGTCAGGTTTTCTCACAAAAAAAATGATTATTTTGGGGTAAAATAACAAAATTTGACCAATTTTTCACATTTTTCAAACGTTATAGAATTGTATTTAATGTATAAATCATCTTCTAAACTATAATTCAAGAACACTTACATTTCTCTTTCAGTTTATAAGTCCTTATAATAACGTTTTCGCTTTCTGTTGAAGCTTCTTTTATTATAGCAGAAGTGAGTTTGGTGAGTTTATACATCCTCTGGTAGCCATTGTCCATATGTCCACAACTTGTACTGTAGGCTAAATAACAGTTTGTGGAGATCTTAAAAACCAAAATTCAAACTTACTAGAGTACTGAACTATTTATAAAAAATATTGAAAAAGCTAAAACTAGACTAGCAGTTTGTGAAATAACTGTACGTTATCACTTATTAAATCTGAAACAATTTTTATGTCGCAGACCTGTGTAATCAGACGCGACCACTGACTTTTACTTTAAAAGCGACCCTTACGTAAATTTTACCCGGAAATCGAACAATTACCGTCAGGTCACGGCATTGTTGTTTAGTTTAGCTAGTTAGCGCGTTGGCTTTTAATTCACGTTGTGTGGTGGACTAGCCGACACCGCATATACACCACAGATAATAAAATAAGAGTCCTATAACGTGCAGGTTCACCTGACCACGTGACTAAAACAGCTAGTAAAGGACTTAAGCTAACTAAATATCTAGCTAGCACGACTTTAAATCGACGAGGTGTTGTTTTGAACTTTACTTTGGCCATTTGTGAGTGTGACGGCGTGTGGTGAGCGGGTTTGAGCGGGTCGGTCGGTGAGCGGGTGGGAGAGTTGGTGAGCGGGTTTGGGTGAGTTGGTGAGCGGGTCGGTGAGCCCCTACCCGGCGGCTCTGCCAGCATGTCTCATGGCGGGGCGGTGTGGCTGGCTGTCCACGAACACCTTCACAGAAGCGCCGGACCAGCCCACCACAGACCCAGCAGCGTGGCCTCGTCGTGCAGCCCACACGGACGCGGTGTGGAACCGAGACGCCGCCTGGACGCTCTCGACGACAACTTCGTGGCCCAGTGTTTTCACTGCACCCGGCGGTGCCTGTCGTTTCTGACCGACTACGTTACAGCTCGTATGATGAAGGACGTGTTCGGGCCCAGTAACGACGCCGCCTCAGTCGAAGCCATGATCTTAGCCACACTTTGTTTTTATGCGCAGGGTTTTCTTCCGAGGAAAATTACAGACATGTTGGAACTGGACCAGACCGCCGCGAATTATGCAGTAAATGTAATTTCCAAAGTCTTGGCGGACATGGTTCCGGACTTCATCACGTTTCCCGGCGGTTATAACGACCGCATGGGTGTTGCACATGGCTTTAAGAACATAAGTGGCATTCCCAATGTGGTTGGCCTGTTGGGTTGTTTACATGTCAGGGTCAGCCCCCCGGCCGCTGAAGAGAGACGCTTTCTGAACACACTCGGGTACCATTCAGTTATGGTGCAGTTGATCAGCGACGTGGATGGAAATATACTGAGTGTGGAGCAGTGTTGTCCTGGAGCGACTATGGAACAGAGTGTTTGGAAAAGCTCCAACATTTACCTGGAGTTTAGCAGACTTCAGCATGGTCAGACCTGGGTCGTTGGTGAGTAAACACATAGAGACATCAATGACTGGACTTTTTTGTATAAGCACAGGTTCAAGTTGGTCATAATACAAAAACAGAATGGTGAAAATTTGATGCCCAAATGTTAAAATATCTCGTATCCTTCTCCCCCTCCCCCCAACAGGCAACAGTGGTCTGTCCAAGAGCAGGTATGTGTTGACTCCCGTTGACTGCACTCAAATGAAAAACAGTGCCGCCAGACGTTTCAACGCAGCTCACTCTCAGATCCTAAACTCGACTCAGCACGTCTTCGGCTGTCTGAAAACTCGTTTCCGGTGTCTGCACAACCTTGGATCTGTGCAAGCCCATGACCTCGAACCCGTAGCTCGAATCATCACAGCTTGCTGTGTCCTTCACAACATCTGTAAGAAGTTCTCTGTGCCATTACCCGGAGAACTGGTTCTGGAGCCCGTGCACCCCGTTCCAGAGGCAGGGGAACGAGGAGCCGGAAAAAACCCACTTTACTACATGGAGGAGACGAGAGAGGACATGATAGAAATGTGCTTTGGGAATGCTGGGGTACAAGATGGGCAAGGAGAGAAGGAGAGACATAAACACAACGGGGTTCACAAGTGACGTGAGGTCTCTCCTCATCCTCTCACAGTTGAAGGAGGACTGCACACTTCAAATGCTGCTCCTTGAGAATATCCACTGAACAAGGTGACGTGCAGAAGCATATAAAAATCAATCAGGAATGCTCTTGGGACCTGAGGAATTTTTTACCCTCTTTTTTATATATACTGACACCAGTCATCATTTACCTGTCATAATAAGTAATAATTTACCTGTCATAATAAGAGTTATAACTATGAACTACTCAGGCCTGTGGTCACTGATAAACATTCTTCTCTAAATAGAGCTTGGTGTGTACAGTGAGTGAACAAGCTTCACTTCCTGGACACAGAAGTACTTCCCGTATCCAGTGTTCTCCTTTCCATTTAAAATTTGTTTTTGCTAATTGACCTTTTTGAGTCGAACCTTTTACAGTTTCTGTTGCACGACATTAACGATGAAAAACACATTTTATTGTTTTATCAGCACATCAAAATAAATTAATAGATTAATTAGAAATTAAATAAATTAATATTTTCTTCATATGAACTTTGTTGAAACTGCAGGATATTTTGGTAAGCATGGTGATTAGCCGATTTGAGATGGACAACAAGAATGGGTCTTCATGTGCATGTTTTCAGCCTAGAATAGTCTAGGTGTCCACACCAAAATGAAATACTGTTATATCATTGTCTTGCTCCTATGAACTGAACCCCTATACAATGCGTATCCTTTAAATGTTTCATTTGGCTTTCAGTTCTGTGCCTCATTATAATGTGATCTTAATTATTAATTAATACAAGATGAAAGTCCTGTCTTGATTAACTTTGGTCGCTGGTGTCTGAGATACTTACTGCTTGTATGGACTTTGCAGGTTGTTTTCTTCTATAGGCCAGCTTTGGTAATATATATGTTGGCAATTTGCATTTTCAATAAATAATATGGAATTGATCGTACAGTTTGCATTAGATCTTGGACCTTAAATGATATGTATGTTCCAGAAATGAGTACCGTACAGTGCACTCAGAAGTAAGGTATACATCATGGAATATCATAATCAGTCGAGTGTGTTCATTATTTCATGTACACAAAAATATTTTTCTTTTTTGCTGTTACGTCGCAAAAGAAGTACATCTTTTTGACTGGCTAGAGTCAGCACTGCATAGAACGTGTGTGTTCAATCTGCTGTGCTGGCTGACTTAACCTGACTAAGAGCCAACGCATTTGCGTAAATCATGTCTGAATTTTCATAGATGGAGTCTTGGACTTGCTGGGAGTCCTGTTTGGGTCGAAGGGAGTCCATGATGCACTGGTGCAGGAACACGTACTGAGCCTGGAGAAGACAGCATGGACAGAACTATTACTGTCACTCATTATGTCCACCAATGGTACACAGATTTTAACAATATAATCCTCTAAATGTAGCATGGACAAAACTGGTAGTTATAGGAGGGGGGTAGAAGTATCTATTAGTATATGCAGGTTATGGGTAAAGGGTAAATATTGCTGAGGTTTTGTGTGGTGGTGGTGGTGGTGTACGTCTGTACCTCGGTTTGCACCATGAGAGGCCGGCTGAGCCTCATGCGATGCACACAGCCAGCGATGTTGACCGCGGCCTCTTTTTCCAGCTGCTGTAGTAAGATATCCAGGGCGATCAGAGTGCCAGTCCGGCCCACTCCAGCACTGCACAGTCAGCAGTGAGGATGGTCAGGTTGCTGGGTAATATCATTTACTCAAATGCACAGGGACACACGCGTTTGTTGCCTTGAATTGTGGTTCATGGGAATTGAATGTCAGAAATGCCCAGATTTGAATTCATTATCAATCAACAACTGCACCCAGTTCCAGTCTGCTTGTATAACAATTTACAGCATTTCACATTTACTGCATCTGGCAGTATTTCAAACATATTACAGAGGTTGCAGAGAGAATTGCCCAAGGCCTCTTCTTGGCATGGTATAGAGTTTTTGCCCAGATGGTATTTGCCCCTGTCCCTGTCACGAGAGGCAGCATCGTGACCCACTACACTGTACTAACTGTCTGTGGTTTGCTGCTGCCCTGGGTTGTATGTTTATTCCCAGGTCCTGTGTGGTGTCCTGGGTGACTGGACACCATGGCCTGTGGTTTGAGACATGTTTACCTGCAGTGAACCACTGTAGGACCCATAAATGGGAAGCTCTCCATGTGCTGGCGGATAACCCCACGGAACTGGATCAGGTCGTGTGTTGCCCTGGGCACTCCATGATCTGGCCATGCGGTGAAATGGAAGTGAGTCACTGTCTGTTCCTCACAGGTAGACTTCTAAACACACACAGTGATTTTTAAAAAGGTGATTTTTTTTGCATTTATGTTTTGAATAAATGTTTTATTTTTTAAATAAAACCGTCTGTATTTAAATGTTTTGAATAAAAAAAAATTTGCCATGAAATAAGTTTGGATATCCAGCTCACATTTCTGACAACAAATTCTCGCAGAGTCCAGCTTGTCTCTTTGTGCTCTGATGTGACCGTGACCTGCAGGTTGCCATAGACACAGGGCGTGTAGTCCAGTGGCCAGTACTGTTCACACTTAATCTGTAGAGAAAGATCAGTGAGGACCAACAAGAAATACCTGCTGCTGTAGTAGACAAAACAATATTATTGATATCCATTGAAAAACACAATGACTCCACTAATAACTAAAGACTCCTGGAAGTCCCCATTAGCCCCTGGAAAGTTATCAGTGTCACCATGTTCTGTGGTTGGATTGTGTCCTCTCAAACATACCCTTCCATTCTCAGTACAGTTGGTCAGCATGACGATGATCTGTGACTTCTGTTCCCACACCATTCTCCAGAAGTCACTGACGGTACAGGGTAGAGGACCCTGTGCAGCTATGTACTGCTTGAGGTTCCCATTATAACCCTTTTATACACACAAACACACGCCAGAAAACATTTACCACAAAATGACTATACAGCACAGCAAGACATTCTCACACTGTGTTCCAAATTATTATGCAAATATTTTCTCAGATTTTCCTAAATTACCTATATGAATTGCAGTAATTGCAATTTTCCAGTCATCAACTATTAGAGTACAATTGAAATGTTTTTGAACAAACGGCCAATGACATCAGTATATATGAAAAAAAAAAACTCTCAAAATGCATGTTCCAAATTATGCACAGCAGAGTTTTCAACCTTTTCATTTTTTATAAAGAACAAAAAATGGTCATTTGTGAAATTATAAGCATTAGCAGGTTATTACCAGTGTTGGGAACGTTACTTTTAAAAGTAATTAGTTATAGTTACTCACTACTTGTTCAAAAATGTAACTGAGTTAGTAACTGAATTACTGTATAATAAAAGTAACTCGTTACCAGGGAAAGTATCTACTTGCATTACAGATTAAAAAAAAGTTGAGCGTGTGCCAATGAATAAGGATTTTTTGAAAAAGCAGTTTTCACAGTCAGTTGAAATTAGTAGATCAGAAAGGTGTTTAACTTTTGCTATTTATTGCACATCAACAGACCAGTGCAGGATAAAATCCTTTAAAATCCCAAATTTTTGTAAAAAAAAAAAAAAAATTAAATAGTTACACTATATAAAGTGCATTTACATCTATCAAATTAAATTAAATTCTCTCAACCTGAGACAACTGGTTTGTTCACAACAGAAGTAAACTTAACAATAAAACCTCTATTCTTAATTAAATAAATCATATTCCCAGTCTGGTAGACATTCAGGAACTTCAAGTATTATCTTAAATAATGTTTATATCGCCACATTGAAAATACAAATTTTTCGGCTTGCTCCTGACTCGCCATTTCTGCCTCTTCTCGGTTTGTGTCGTGTCACTGGCGTCCTTCGGCACGGGTGTAAAACACTGGCTCTGATTGGCTACCATAACGCTGTCTTAGCCAATCGCTTACTGACTTGTTAAGTTAAACAGGTGTTACACCAAGAACTGTGACCTATCGAGACTCAAGCTGTTACTCCTCACTAGCCTGGGCAGCGGTCCGCTTGCATTACTGTTAGTATATCAATATATAGTAACGCACCGCTTTTAATGACCAGTAACGTCAATGGCATTGTAACGACAGGAAAAGTAATTAATTATATTATCCCGTTACTGACAAAATGACGCCGTTACCGTTATTTTTAACGCCGTTATTCGCAACACTGGTTATTACAAACTGAAATCAAACAGTTTTCAAGTCTAAACTTTATTCTAGGTGATGTTACATTTGCACATAAGACCCCTTGTTCGAAAGGAGCTTCTGAACTCTCTCGTCCATTGAATTTGTCAGGTTTTGGATGGTATCTGCTTCTGTTGTTTTGCATGAGGACAGAATACCCTCCCAGAGCTGTTGCTTAGATGTGAACCGCCTCCCGCCATCATAGACACTCCTTCTGATGATGCTCCAGAGGTTCTCAACGGGGTTGAGGTCAGGGGAGCATGGGGGACACACCCATAGCAGCCAGAGATGCAAATGTGTTCATTGCTGCATGAGACGGTACATTATCATGCATGAAAATGATCTTGCTGTGGAATGCACGCTTCTTCTTCTTGAACCATGGCAGGAAGTGCTGTTTGAGAAACTCCACATACATTATGGAGGTCATCTTCACCCCTTCAGGGATCCTAAAGGGGCCGACAATCTCTCCCCATGATTCCAGCCCAAAACATTACTCCACCTCCTCCTTGTTGGCGCCGTAGCCTTGTTTGCATGGGGTGTCCATCAACCATCTATCCTCCACTCTATCCATCCTCCACTCCATCCATCTGGACCATCGAGCGTTGCACGGCACTCATCGGTGAACAAAACAGTTCTGAAGTCAGTCTTCATGTGTTGTTTGGCCCACTGGAGCCGTTTCTGCTTGTGTGCAGTATATAGAGGAGGTGGTCAGGATGGCTTACGCACAGCTGCAAACCTCTGAAGGACCTGGATCTTGTTGTTCGGGGGACGTTGAAGGACCTGCATCTTGTTGTTCGGGGGACATTGAAGGACCTGCATCTTGTTGTTCGGGGGACGTTGAAGGACCTGCATCTTATTGTTCGGGGGACGTTGAAGGACCTGCATCTTGTTGTTCAGGGGACGTTGAAGGACCTGCATCTTGTTGTTCAGGGGACATTGAAGGACCTGCATCTTATTGTTCAGGGGACGTTGAAGGACCTGCATCTTGTTGTTCAGGGGACGTTGAAGGCACCAGCAGCTTCAAAAACTTGTCTGCTGCTATGACAAGGCATTTTAACCTGCAGCTGTTCTTTTAACCTGACGTAATTACCTGTTGGAAAGAGTCCTCAGTTTTTCCTTATCAGCACACACACGTGTTCATACTTCTTGATTGTGTGATGATCACGATGAAGTGTCTTGGCAGTGTTGATTGTAGTCGTGCCTTGACTTAAACACTCCACAATTTGTTGCTTCTCAGCAGCAGACACATCCTTTTTCTTTCTCATTTTGGCTGAAAATGAAAATGGGGGTGGGGCTCAGGGGCCCCCAGACATTGAGACTTCTGGTTATCTGAGATGTTGATGCTGGCATCCAGCTGTCATGGCATCACTGGACCCATACGATTGTAAAGCTGCTTTGTGACAACGTGTGTTGTGAAAAGCGCTATATAAATAAATTTGACTTTGACTAATTGTGACAATTACTTTTTTTATTTTATTTATATAAATAAATTTGACTTTGAAAATGTAGGCTGCTTAATAATGTGGGACAGCCTTCTTAAGTAGTCTTGCCTTTAATTAGACACACCTGCCAAACAAATTAGCACAGGTGTCTGCAATTGCTTTCAGTGATATAAAGAGCCCTGACATACAATCACCATCAATCAAACAAACAAACAAAAAAAAATTCTTACCTTATCACTCCTAAACACTTTTTGCATAATTATTTGGAACACAGTGTATGTACTATTTTGCAGTCGGACAGGACACAGAATTTATCAGGGTTTTATTAAATCTGAACTTTTTTTCTATGAGAGAGAACTATGATGGAGAAATTCTGAAAACATATTTGGATTCAGCATTCAAAAATATGCAACAAACAGGTTTGGATTAATCATTGATGACCACTGTTATCTTAATAATTACAACTTCACTTTGTCCTAGTGATGTAGTTGGACTGAATAGTAAATTTGTTAAGTGATATTATTGCATTGCTATGTCAAGACAGATTTGATACTCTGAGTTTGGTGAAAGGCTTACATGCATATAGTTTGCATTGATGTAGTCAGAAGCAGTAGCAGACTCTACAGAGAGCTTCACACGACTTGATTCATCTAGAGAGAAATTGATAAAGAAGGAGTGAGAAGATTCATATTCTAACAGATGTCTGTTGCTCAATCATCTTAGCTCAAACATCCTACAGAGTGGCAGAGAAAATATTTATAGATGAACAGGAACAAAGAAGACATCAAAATGGGAGTCCATTTGGGTTTTGCTATGTAGTCAAATATTGCTTGTGTGTGTGATTAGCACTCACAAGGTAAAACGTTGATGAATCGGTTCTTCTTCTTGTTGTCAGGAAGGTCTGCTGCTGTATGACTCTGCTCCGTTCCCACTGCACTCAAATCCTAGAATAATGTACTCAAATTGATAAAGCACCTTCCACTTTCTACAAAATTACCAACAGTTGGAGCTTTCAAGGCCATGATATGTCAAGGTCAATATCAATTTTATTTATGAAGCACTTTTAACACACCAAATGTCGACCAAAGCGCTGGCCAATAATAAATATACAAGCCATGCATAAATCATGAACACAGCATTACCTCTCAACTACATTTAAATGTCAATGTAAATTTTCGCAGAGATCAAAAAATTTGCAATGTAGGAGCTAGGCTAACATGTAGTGGCAACTCATTCCAAAGTTTAGGGGCTATGACTGCAAATGCACGATCACCCATGTGCTTCAGCCTGTGAAAATGGAGGTCTGACCAAGACCAGCATAAAGCCCCTTACAATAGTCTGGATGAAATAAAAACATGTATAACCCTCTCAAAATCATAGAAGGAAAAAATGGCTTGTCCTTAGGTAAAAGCCTCAGCTGAAAGAAACTGGATTAAATTACATAATCTGTTTGTCTAATTTAAGGTCACTGTCTATTATCATGCCAAGATTCTTAGAATAAGGTCTTACACAGGGGTCCAAAAAGCACAAGTCCTTATAATGGGGGGGGGGGTCTTGGGGACACTACTGGATCCAAAAATGAACACTTCAGTTTTCAATAAAGTTTTAAAAATGTTTTTGTCTCTGTCTTAGAGGCATATAAATTTGAGTATCTGGCTTACTGATATCTTATGAAATTATATGAATTGCTTTTTACTGTAGTACACATAGTTTCTGTACCTCGTATTCCCTACAGAAACCTTGGTTTTCATCACAACTCATGGAATTGAAGTGCTCAGGAAACGTCTGTATGGGAATTGGACTGAAAAAACATGTTAGTTAGTAAGCCAGTTTGACTTATTAAAGAAAGAAGAAGGTGTTGAATGAACACTGCAGTGTATCGTACTAACCTGTAGGTATAACTGGATACTTTGTCTTTTGTAGATGATTTAAACTTGCTTAAGACACTGCAAGACAGAAGTTACAAATCATTATGATAGCTTTAAACATTGCTGTTAATTCAATTGTAGCTATAAGTATGACTATTGCTTATGACCTAAGCTAACAAATCTTCAGTTAAGTGCTTACTCCAGATGAATTGAGCAAGATCCCAGTTTGCTGCTGTTTTAGTGTATGTAAAGGAGTAGTTACAGCTAATGTCACAGATGCAGGTTGACTAAGCTAAAAGAGATTTGCAATGGAACAAATGCACTAATATAATTCATCATGTAAGGAAAGCCCTGTTTCCTGATATATGATTTAGCATTTCTAATTTTAAGTGTGAGACATTTGAATATTGGCTTTCACTGACATAAATATTCACATCACCTACCCTGGAAGCTTTGACTTGCGATACCATATAAATATACCAATGCAAAGGGTGAGGACGAGTAGAAAGCTCAAAACACCCGCTATGACTCCTGGAAAAAATATTGAGTTCAATTTTATTTATGTTGACAGAGAAACAGGACATTTTTGACATTTTGGTCCTACAGTCCTACAAAAACTGATTTCAGGCTCTAGAGCATCAGAAGCACTCAGTTTGTAGGGCTGACCAAGGACATATGTTTGAGTACTTATGGTATGTTGTATGTAATACAGTATGTACCCTGTCTCACCTCTCGGGTCAGTCTGACAGGAGACGGAGACTGGAGCAGACAGCACTGCTCCAGAGAGTGCAGTCACAGTCATGGTGTACCACTGAGTCGGTTGTAGTTCCCCAATAAACAAGCTTTCCTCCAACTGAATAAAACGTTTGTCACCTAGAATGACCTGCACTGCTGTTCTCACTCCGATTGGAGGGTCCCAAACCAGCGTGAGACCATAGCCCCCTGATGCATACTCACATCGCAGACCGCTCACTATAGCTGGAACTAGAAAGAGAAAGAATAGCCACAGTGAAGATACAGCTTTTACAATAAGACATCATGCAATGTTAACACAGTTAATATAGTACAGTTAACCTGGATGACAGCACTACTGATCTGGAAATGAAAAATGCAATACAAAAAAGTTGGTGGGTGTTGGTACGCAATAAAATAAATTTTTGTAATTTTAACAACACAGTGACTTTTTTCTCTTGTGAGATCTGGAACTCTGTGAAGTAAATTAAAATATTCAAATTCTCTGGAACATCTCTGGAAACTTCAATTCAATGGAGATTAAACTTACTTGTCACATTGGTAAAGGTGAATTCACTGCTCTCCACATCTTTAAACACAGTGTAGAGACTGAATGTGTATTCCGTCCCCGGAGAAAGACAGGAGACTGTGTGTGTCACCACATCACCTCCTCCTGATACATTGATGTAGGTGGTGTTTACACTGTATTTCAGCATATAACTGTAATTATTGTTGTTCACTTTGTTCCACTGTAATATTAATGCAGTCTCATTACGACCCGTTACAGAGATATTATCAACTCTAGAGGGAGCTGGAAGAGAGAAACAGACAGGAAGTGAATGAATGAAACTGAGTGTGATGAAAATCCAAACTTATGGGTAAAGTTCAATATAGCTCTAAATTATCTACAATAACTTATCCAGATATGTATCATTTTTGTATCGACTTGGATAGAAAAGCTCCACACTGTAGCTCAGTATTTAACTGTCATTCATTCATTCATTATTTTCTTATTCTTTAAATGTAACAAAAATAGTATGTACATTTTGAGTATAAATTTATTAATATATTTTAATAAAATAAAAAAGAACCATCAAAATTTGAGTTTTTTTCTAATCGGCAATATTATTTATTTGTTGTTTAGGACTTCATGAATTTTAACTATAAGTCACTGTGTTTAGTCACACTTACTTGTCACATTGGTAAAGGTGAATTCACTGCTCTTCACATCTTTAAACACAGTGTAGAGACTGAATGTGTATTCCGTCCCCGGAGAAAGACCGGAGACTGTGTGTGTCACCACATCACCTCCTCCTGATACATTGATGTAGGTGGTGTTTCCACTGTATTTCAGCGTATAATTGTAATTATTGTTGTTCACTTTGTTCCACTGTAATATTAACGCAGTCTCATTACGACCCGTTACAGAGATATTATCAACTCTAGAGGGAGCTGGAAGAGAGAAACAGACAGGAAGTGAATGAATGAAACTGAGTGTGATGAAAATTCAAGCTTATGGGTAAAATGCAACATAGCTCTAAATTGTTTACAATAATGTATCCAGGTATTTATAATTTATTTCTAGATATTTAAATAGAAATGCTACATGCTGTAGCTCAGTGTATAAGTAATTAATTCATTTGATATTCCTTAAATGTAGCAAAAATAGTCTGTACATTTTGAGTAGATTTTATTCAGTAATGAAATGAAAAACAGTCCTCAAAAGTTTGAGTATATCTATTTCTAGTGGGACGTTTTATTAATTTGTAGTTTAGGACTTTATGAACTTTAGCTATAATTTGTTGTGTTTAATCACACTTACTTGTCACATTGGTAAAGGTGAATTCACTGCTCTTCACATCTTTAAACACAGTGTAGAGACTGAATGTGTATTCCGTCCCCGGAGAAAGACCGGAGACTGTGTGTGTCACCACATCACCTCCTCCTGATACATTGATGTAGGTGGTGTTTACACTGTATTTCAGCATATAACTGTAATTTTTGTTGTTCACTTTGTTCCACTGTAATATTAATGCAGTCTCATTACGACCCGTTACAGAGATATTATCAACTCTTGAGGGAGCTGGAAGAGAGAAACAGACAGGAAGTGAATGAATGAAACTGAGTGTGATGAAAATCCAAACTTATTGGTAAAATTCAATATAGCTCTAAATTGTCTACAATAATGTATCCAGGTATTTATAATTTATTTCTAGATATTTAAATAGAAATGCTACACATTGTAGTTCAGTGTATAACTACTTAATTAATTTGTTATTCCTTAAATGTAGCAAAAATAGTCTGTAAATTTGAATAGATTTTATTCAGTAATGAAATGAAACAGTCCTCAAAAGTTTGAGTATATCTATTTCTAGTGGGTAGTTTTATTAATTTGTGGTTTAGGACTTTATGAACTTTAGCTATAATTCGTTGTGTTTAATCACACTTACTTGTCACATTGGTAAAGGTGAATTCACTGCTCTTCACATCTTTAAACACAGTGTAGAGACTGAATGTGTATTCCGTCCCCGGAGAAAGACCGGAGACTGTGTGTGTCACCACATCACCTCCTCCTGATACATTGATGTAGGTGGTGTTTACACTGTATTTCAGCATATAACTGTAATTATTGCTGTTCACTTTGTTCCACTGTAATATTAACGCAGTCTCATTACGACCCGTTACAGAGATATTATCAACTCTAGAGGGAGCTGGAAGATAGAAACAGACAGGAAGTGAATAAATGAAACTGAGTGTGATGAAAATACTGATTTATGTGTAAACCCAGTAGCTATAGTTCTCAATGGTCTACTGTCACGGTACAGCCCAACCCCTCTCTCCAGGCGTTCTTTACGTGTTTATATTTGTCTGTATATGGTCATTTCTGTGTGTCTTGGTGTGTGAGTATTCATCTGTGTTGATGCGCCTATCTCTTGTCTTATTATCATTATGTGCAGTACTTGTGTCTTGTTGGACTCAATGTATTTAAGTGTGTGTTGTCTGTGTTATTTGTTAGTTTTTGTGTTGCTGCTGTGTTTAATGTTGAATGAAATGTTACGGGTACAAGAATGCTCCCCACATAGCACCCTTCCTCTGCTTCGTCGTGATACATCTACAATGATTTTTCCAGATATTTATCATTTTACAATCTGCTTAGATAAAGAAAAGCTGCACACTGTAGATCAGTGTGTAATTGTAATTTATTGATTCATTCTTTATTCCTTAAATGTAGCAGTGAATCATTTTCAGGCATTATTCAATTATTTTAATAAAAATAGCCACCCTCAAGTTGTTAACCCTCATTTTCTCCTAGTGGTTTAGGACTTAAGATTGTGTTTAGTCACACTTACTTGTCACATTGGTAAAGGTGAATTCACTGCTCTTCACATCTTTAAACACAGTGTAGAGACTGAATGTGTATTCCGTCCCCGGAGAAAGACCGGAGACTGTGTGTGTCACCACATCACCTCCTCCTGATACATTGATGTAGGTGGTGTTTACACTGTATTTCAGCATATAACTGTAATTTTTGTTGTTCACTTTGTTCCACTGTAATATTAACGCAGTCTCATTACGACCCGTTACAGAGATATTATCAACTCTTGAGGGAGCTGAGAGAAAGAGAGAAATGAGATTGCAAAGGGAAGGAATACAGAAAGGAAATTCTTAACAAATCTGTGATTTAAAAGATGCGCTTAACCTGTGATGTAAGTCTAATTTCATTTTTTAAATAATTCATTCCTTAAATTAAGCCAAATGAGTACCTCACATTTACATTAACATGTACATCTGTACATGAATTCACATGTTCATATTAATTTTTTTAATAAAAATTAAAAGAACATTCCTAGAAATTATTATAGAGAACTAATTTACTTAATTTTGTTATAGAATTATAATTCCAAATGAGTTGCATTTTGTCACGCTTACTTGTGTAATTGGTAATGCTAACTCCAGTGCTGTTACGTCCTTCAAATACAGTGTAGAGAATGAACGTGTATTCCGTGCCAGGCGAAAGAGAGGAGACTGTGTGTGTTATTAAGGAATCCTCCTGGGACGCGGAGATGTCTTCCACTCTTCCGTCGTAGGACAGCTTATAACTGTAGGTGCTGTTGCTGGTGGCCCATTGTAATGTTAAGGTAGTCTCGCTACGATGAGTTACAGACAGACTGATAACATCGGGTGGAGCTGAGAGAGGTATAATGAAAGAAAAGAGTAGTTTGAATTGAATGAAGACAGATAATTAAACAAGCTAATTATGTGAAGAAATGAGTGTCAGTGCAATGAAATCTATGATGTGATCATTTATTTTCTCACATTGGATTTTTTTAAATAGTATATAAACAAACACACACACACATAGGCAATGGATCTCTCTGTCACAACTTAATATATCCTTCAAGGCTGTATTGACTGTGAAATCTGAATTAAATTTAAGTTTTTATAGATATGTTGTGCATCAACAAGAGACAAGGCATGTTGAAAATGAATGTTCAGGGACCTTGAATGTTGCAGACAGACTAAGAATAGAGAAGTTTTTGAGTACAACATTACACATATTAAGCTTTGTACAATTCTGGACGATCTTATTTCATTGGTCTATTTGGTGATATGATACTGGCTCAATGATCCAGATCAGCTAAAGGGGCAGATCACTAGTGGATGAGTTCAATTAAAACAAAAGAAAATAAAACTTACTGCTTGGAGCAGAACTGGCATACGAAGTGGTTTGTCCCTGTGAAAAGAGTAGAATAGGATAGAAAACGTATATCTGTTTAATTCTCACCTTAAATCATAATGAAAAAGATCCAATAAAATACCTAAAATAGATTTACTGCAAGTCACATTTTAGTTTTTAACTAAAGCACATTTAATTTTTAACAGATCTTTCTGTACACCAGGTGGTTCAGCAAAGAACACTGTTATGTGTGCATTAAGATGTGGTCATGTGCCTGCGGTGTTCAGTGAATGGGACGCCCCACAGCTGAGTGGTGTTGGTGGAGCCAGTGATAAAGGACACGGTCTCTGACTGAATCTATGAAATGGCAGTGTAAACAGTCGGGCTTGCTCCAGCAAAAGGTTTGAGTACTCAGCAAATGTTTAGCACAAAACAAGACACGTCTGCGTGATTTTCTGTTTGGCTACAAAACAACACGAATTAGCACAATAACCAATACCTTGTATATTGTTTCAATTAAGCACCTTACTATCTGGTTGTCCATAAACAAGCTAGATCAAAATGTACAGGTTCTTTATTAGCAGCTCGAATAAATAAACCTACTGCAGGGGGCAGAGCCCTTTCTTATAAAGCTCCCACAGTATGGAATGACTTGCCAATCTTTGAGACTCAGACACGGTGTCAATATTTAAGCCTAGACTGAAAAGCTACTTGTAAAATCAGGCATTTTATTAATACCTCCCATCTTAGGCGTTCATGGGTCTTGAGAGTAATAATAATAATAATAAACTGGGATGTTATGACGCTGTAACTTGATTTCTTTGTTTGTTTCTTTTTTGATTTATTGCCAGAGCAGCAGAGTGCTGATGAGGGAGCTCGTGTATGCGTATCATTCTAGCTGTGCTGCCATTGTTAAACCTGCTGCGGTACACACATGCACACTAAAGATCCCGAATTTACACAGTTCAGCATTTGGGCCTAATAATCTATCTGCTCTTTCTGCCTAGGTGCAACCACCTCTGGAACCATGCTGTTGTCTCAGCTGCTGTGACTCCGCCCACCTCCCAATCTCACCCTATCCTGGCCCACCACTCCTCCACGCCTCCCACTTCTCCATTGTCCTGGGAAGACATTCTCTTGTCAGATGGGTTTCAGGATACTCAGGATTTAGAGATACCCGGAATAGACTTTCATCATCACAGATGGGTGATAGATGGGTGTTATGTAAATAAATTTGACTTTGACTTTAGTTTGAAATGTCTGTTAAGACCCCATGATGAAAGTCACAGGCATTATTATCCTGTCGCTGGTTCAGGAGGTTGTTTCACTATTGTGCCTGTGTCAAAGCATTTGACTGCTTGAGCCTTGAATGACCTCTGTTATATCACACTCTTCTTCTCCAAGTGCTTCAAACGACTCTCACTTAATTTCATGTCAGCTTACAACAATGGATCCTGTTTTGATCCAATTTGCCTACCGCTCATTCAGAGGATGCCATTTCGATGGCGCTACACAATATATACTGCACACACTTATTTCCTAATTGACATACTTCAGTTGAAGTTAGACAAACTCATCTCCTCCCCCAAGACCCTCAACACTGGTGTGCCACAAGGTTGAGTGCTGAGCCCTAATTTTTACTCTATTTCCACGAGTGCATCCCTGTTATTAAAGTTTGCGGATGATACCACTGATGATTATGAAGCTATAAGGATGATATATAGCTCTCTCTATCTCTCTCTCTACACACACACACACACACACACACACACACACACACACACACACACGCACACACACATATGCATATATATATATATATATATATATATATATATATATATATATATATATATATATATATATATATATATATATATATCATGTATATATATATATATATTAGGTCGATATAAAAATTATCGCCGTTAATCTATTCTTAAAGTTGGGTTGGGAACTGGGTCAAAATGGGTAAGCAAACTATGATGACTTTCAACCTGATAGTTTAGCTCGGCTGTATTCCTAACCAAATTGCACAGTAGGGGCGAGAACGAGTTTTCAAACCTCTGAATTACAAATCGTACGTGTTTTTACATGGATGCAGCCACGAAGTCGCCAGGTTTGCTTCATGGAAAATTCATTTTTAGGAACGTAAAGTGTTAACGGAGCTAGCAGCGGTCGTTTTCTGCATGGTCCTAGCGCTAGATTCGTCGCTATTTAAATATTTATTTTTAAACGTTAAAACTGCAGAGGACCAAAACCGGCTTTTGAAAAAGTCCCCCCCCAAATTACGTCCGTGAGGTTAAATGTACTAAATGTTGGCTTACATTTCAAATATCATGTTTAGCTGAATAAACATGTTATCAACCCCTTTTAATGTACAGTATGTAGGCTTACAAATTCATGTTTAATTCATGTTTATTGAGCATGTTTTTTTCTTCAAGTATCAAAGTAGAACAGCTTTCTCAAGCAGTCATTGATGCATTTTGGAAACAGGAGATGAGCCCCTGGTCTAATGCACCCTCTGTATTAAGAAACCCTATCTCAAAAACTGACTTTTAGTCATTACTTGGGTAGCACACATATGAGCCATTTTAATATAGATTAATCTAGATTAATCTAGATTAATTTCAAGATTTCAGTGAGATTAATCTAGATTTAAAAAATTAAGGGAACACTTAAACAACACAATGTAACTCCAAGTCATCCACACTTCATGTTCAGATAGGAAGCAACACTGATTGTGAATCAATTTCATCTGCTCTTGTGCAAATGGAACAGACAACAGGTAGAAATGAGAGATTTTCAACTGATTTCAAAGATTTTTATTGATTGAGATTTAGGATGTGTTATTTTAGTGTTCACTTTATTTTTTGAGCAGTATATATATATATATATATATATATATATATATATATACTGCTCAAAAAAATAAAGTAGCTATATGTATATTATATATATATATATATATATATATATATATATATATATATATATATATATATATATATATATATATATATATATAATATGCATATAGCTGCTAGCATCACCCGGTAGCAAGCATGGACGAAGTGCCATTGAGCAAGGCCCATAATCCTCCAACGACTACTGGAGTGTTGCCGCAGGTGTCTGTCTACTGTTTCATGTATGTTTCTGTTCACTCTGGATGGGTTCCATGCAAAGAGGAAATTCCCTAGGGGGATTAATAAAGGTACTTCATTTTTCACTCTCTCCACTCACACGGTACACATTATACGCTTTATAAAACAGCACTGTATTGTTGCACTTCTAGTTAGATACTAACGGCACAATGAACTTTGCACAATGACATTGATGTTTAATGATGTTATTATGCTTTTTATTGTTTATTTATTGCTTATTGTTTTGTTATTGTGGTGTCTGGTGTCAACCAGAGGAGGATGGGCCATCCCCATGGTTCCCCCTGAGTCTTGGTTCCTCTCAAGGTTTCTTCCTCATGCTCCAGGGAGTTTTTTCTGGTCACTTTTGTCTTTGGCTTGCTCACTGGGGGCTTGGACTCGGACTGCTGTAAAGCTCCTATGTGATAATAGCTGTTATAAATATTGCTATATAAATAAACTGTATCTTTGTACTGGAAATGATAGAGGAACCATACCAGACTATTTGCACTTTATACAGAATACTTTGGGCTCACTTTCTGTAATTCAGTTCCAGTTCTGTTTCATGAGAATCTTCCCCCAACCCACTACTTACATGTCTACAATGATAAATATATAATATGTTGCAGACATTGATAATATGTGTGAAGCTAAAATGAACAAAACTTTGCATGTACTACATTCTTTTTAATGGCCTGTTGTTCAACACCCAACAGTCAGGCCATGATTACTGTGGCATCATCTACTAGATTTCCATTGCTGCATCTTTGTACTCTCAGAATACAATTATGAAAGATTCTCTGTGTGTCTTTAACAGTAAGGTTTGGTAATCCTTCTGGCAAAGCCATTAATATTTGTTTAACTATCACATGGTTGTGTTCTATTAGGAATTGGGGGCCACCGTCTTCAGCGTTGGGCTGGTTTAAGGTCTTCGGTGCCCCACAGCGCCCTGGGCTTGATTTCCAGGCTGTGACTGAAGTGCCCATGAACAAGGGAATTAACCCCAACTGCTCCATGGGCACTGGGCTAGGGAGCAGCTGTGGTGGTTCTGGGCACCACAGCCCCCTAGTAATCACGAGTGTGTGTGTGTGTGTGTGTGTGTGTGTGTGTGTGTGTGTGTGTGTGTGTGTGTGTGTGTGTGTGTGTGTGTGTGCGTGCGTGCGTGCGTGCGTGCGTGCGTGCGTGCGTGCGTGTGTGTGTGTGTGTGTGTGTGTGTTTTAAGTGCACAGATGGGTAAAATGCAGAGGACAAATTTCAATTGGGGACCAGCAATGTAGGTTCAGAAAGCAGGATATTGAGGGCTATATATTTTCTAATAAAACCTGACCCCGTCAGTCTTGATCTTTTAGAATGTTTGTTTTATTTCCTGAAAAATTTGTCCTGTTGAACAGTCTGAATTTTACCAAACCAAAACATGAAGTGATTACAGCTGTCATTCATATTTTCAGGGCCCTTTTGTTTCAATCTAATTTTAGGGTTAGCAGAAGTGCATCAGCTTTTCCTTGGACCACTTCCATGGCTGATTATCATAAGGAAGAATATAAAAATGATTCAGCTTAATGGTTAACTGTCTTTTGGGATTATGATACTTTGTTACCCTTCAAGAACAGCTTTGAGAGTTTTTTTTTCATTCTTACTGCACTTATGAAACGTGATTTCTCTGTAAAATTCTTGAGGACCCATAATCTTGCTACCATGATCTTAATGTGTCTGCTACACAACAATGCAATCTAATACGGATGAAGGTTGACTTACCGACACAACAGCCACGCAGCGACAGAGACACACCAGCAGAGCAAGTCTTCCCATGATCAATCCAGCCAAAACAGAAAGCAGAAGGTTTGATGGAGCGCTCTGCTGAACGTTCTACCACAGGCCCATGAAGCTCCACTCACTGAGCTCTCTTTGTCTCTGTTCCTTCGCTAAGATCAGAGCCTGTTTTAATGGCACTTCTTTTTTCTGATGCTGGGAATATCCAAGCACTTCAACCTTTGCCCTGCCTCTATTATACTTCCCCTTTATGAAACTCCACCCTAGTATTGTCACATTGGAATTCTCATGTGTCTTAATACTGAGAGTCTAGTTTCTGTTTTCTGTGTTTCTTTCATTCCTTTTTCTGTTTTCACTGATTTATTTCACTTTTCATGTGCTTTCAGACAATTGTTTTTTGAAGTTCTTCCCTCCAGCTGACCAGATTTCACTAATCATGGATAAAAGTAAGTATGAATTATGCATGACGTTTTGCCCTGTTTTTTTTTCTTTTCTTTTTTTTTTAACCACAAAATGATTAGTCCAACAGGAAACAAGAGTGCAGCAAAAGAAAGAAACAAATTCAAAGTTAAATGCAAAGCTGTAACTGAATTTGCAAAGCAAAGTAAACTGACACAATGTATTGGCTACGCCACGTTTACACAGCTAACTGTTAAAAAGTCAAAATGACTACTAACAAGTACTGCAGATGGATCTGTTTCTGTCAGCTACTTTTGCCAATTAAAGATGATATTTTACATATATGTATCTGCTAACTGTTAGAACAGTTCATACACAGATTTAAAGAGCTAAGGGATCCATGTTTACATTTGACTTTTATATTTCTGTTTTTAATCTATCATTCTAAAGCATGATCAGTCTTTTCACTGTTGATCTCACAGTTGAGTAACCATGAGTTTAATTAGTTTTTATGAATTAAACACTTACATATGATTTTACTTTCTAAAATATATTTATTTGAAATGTATTAAAATATGTAAATGTGCTCCTGAATATGTCCTGAGATAAGCTCTGATATCTTTGAGCTAAGCTGCCTCAGTTTACAGATTACATACAGTATGTAACCACAAACAATATCCTCATGATCATGTGATCAGATGTTTTATAAAACAATTATATATGTAGCTTTGTGAGACAAAATAGCAAAATTAGGGAGTGTTTTCTCCCAAAGCAAACATTGTATGTAGACTTATGTAATCCTAATGAACTAATGTTCAAAGCAAATGTCAACACCTTTCCTTCATATTTCCGATAGACTTGTGGTTATGGCTTTATTATTGTATGTAATAGGACAATAATTACTAAATCAGTAAGGATGATTTACCAATTTACTGAACTGATATATGCAAAATAAGAGTTGGACTTCATGAACTGGGGGTAAGGAGAAGCCTATAAAGTTTCAGTTGCGTCACAAGACTTTTTAACATTAACATTACTGTTAGCTATGCTAATGTGACCCCTGCCTCGTTGCATTGTCACCCCTATAATAACCAATCAGCTGGAGGTTGTTGTCATAACTGCAGCATATGTGCACACCTGAGCAGTGAACACATTGACCAACAGAAAGAAAACAGAACTCTAATGAGACAGGGCTGGACCTTTAGAGGTTTAGAGGACCTTTCAATTGAATTAAATTGAATTAGAGGGAATAAACATCTAAAAGAGAACTTAGAACCAGCTTTGACGATACAAAGTGGAGGATGAGCTATCGTTTACCAGGTTGTTGTCTGTATATTGTACTTAAAAATGTGCATAGTGTTTTGTACATCACTTTCTAAACATGGTAAATTGCCAAATAAATAAATGAAAGAAGTTGAGAAGAAAGCCGGTGCTTCAAACCAGTGTGCTTCATAATTCAATAAAGAAATCGCTCATTAAATTAAATCCTTAATTTCGACAGAAAGTACTTAAGTGACTTCAATTTTTCTGCTTTTCCTGTTGCAGGTTAGAACCAGTGACGGTCTCTGGCACGGCTTTGCTTGTTGTGATACATGATTTTTTGTTGTTGTTGTTTGTTTGTTTGGCCGGCAGGTGGCAGAAGTACACTTTCCAATATTCAGCCCATAATATACGGAGCCAAACGAAGAACATATTCAGTTAAACAACAAACACGTGCGACTGGACAGTTGGAGTATCGAGTTCGCTACGCAGGAGCGAAGTATGTTACAAATGACCTAACCAGCATCTGTAGCTATACCATAATAATATGCCAACACTTTGTGTACTATTTCCTGCCTGAAAATTGTGTGAAATATTTTGCCAGACTCTCACATTTAAATGTAATTTTAGCTTGCTATGATACTTGGCAGCAAGTTTTCAACAGGATCATTTCAACGTCGATTGTTAATCTCGGGTGATTTTGTTTCGCACGTTGTCGTTGCTCTGCAAACATTACAATGTAGTCTTTCAATGTCACTACTGACCTTGATCCGTTTTTCATGCGATGACTGATTATACATGATACTGTGACTCGTAAAACTCGCAATTAGTCAGTCGAGTACAGCAATAAAAATACACTGAGGCGAATTGATCATTGATCCCCCATTCGGTAAGTAGTTATAAGGGCGAATTGAGTTATTTTCACTAACGTTAGTGGCCTTGTTAAAATAACTTAAAATGACATTCTAACCTGGATTATCATCATGGTTCATCATGGTTTGCACAAAACACATACATGTAATATACACATACATGTAATATATGCAGTTTTGATTGTTGTTGATTTTTTGCATGTTTATCATGTGTGTATTTTTGGCACTGACCTATTTATGCTAGCATGAGGATGTTTTCGGTAGTGGCTTTGCATAAGGCAATCTGCCAAATGCTATAAATATAAAGGAAGCATTTGTTTTTTCTCTTTGTAGACATGCAGTCAGCGGTCAAACACAATCTCCACTCTGAGAGTGAAGCAGCCATCAATAAACTGATCAACATCAAGCTAACGGCATCCTACACTCACCTTGCTCTGGTGTGTCCAACGGTCCCGTCCTCATGTCTCTTAGCACTGACACCATCATTGTTATTTACTATCTCCTACTTAGCTAAAGGCAGCAGCCCTGATGAGTTCTGGAGCCCACTCTTCTTTATAGGTGTGTAATGTGGCACTGGTCTTCCTTCTCTTTCTCTTTCAGGGCATGTATTTTGACAAGGACAGTGTGGCTTTGCCCAACTTCTCCCACTTCTTCCTGGAGCGCTCAGAGAAGGAGAGTGAACAAGCTGAGAGACTGCTGGAGTATCAGAACTCCAGGGGTGGAAGAGTCCTTCTGCAGAACGTTTCAGTACGTCCGTGTGCCCACCCGTCTGCTACTAGGGAGGCCGTTTCAGAGACTTCAATTACATGTGCAACGAATCTAAAATCCCCCATTTCTTTCCCCATGCGGCCCTATTAGCATGGCTTGTATTTTTTATAATACAATTCTAATCTACATGTGATTGAGAAGTACAGCATATTGAGACTAAGAATATCGATATGATTATCAATATTGCTAAAATAGATTACCTCTCACCCCATCCCCCCCCCCCCTCCCCCCAAAAAATGTCACTGACCTGCTGTAATATGGATGACTACAGTTCAAATACGCAGTTCATTATGTACCTCTCAGGTTGTGTTGGTAATCAGATGCCCAAGCAGACAGTCATCACATCATCCCAGGTTCTAGTCTGATGTCATGTAATTTGCATTCTGTAGAGTGATTAGAATATTGAATCAATGTCTCTTTTTTTCTGACAGAAACCAAGCCGTGAGGACTGGAAAAGTGGTCTCGATGCGTTATCTTTTTCATTAGAATACCAGAAATCTCTCAACAATTCTCTGCTTGATGTTCACCGTGTAGCAGGCACACACATGGATCCCCATGTGAGTCTTTGTTCATGTTTCAATTTGTCAATTTTGAGATTTTTGGTGACTAGTTCAGTTGCAAAGTAGGTTAAGGTGTTACTTGATGCTTTACATCTGCAGGTTCCAAATTCTTACACACATGCTAAACACTGTTTTAAACACTTTCTTAATGCCAAGGCAGACATCTGCCTTTTCCTTATTTTCTATGGTGCTAGCATGTGGGTCCAAGATAGGTGGGTTTTGACGACTCTTAATGTGATCACTTCCCTAGCTGTGTGACTTTCTGGAGACCCACTTCCTGCCGGACAGCCACGAGATCATTAAGAAACTTGGGGACCACATCAGCAGCTTGACGCGCCTCAGCTCCAGCGAACCCAACGGCCACATGGGAGAATATCTGTTCGACAGACACACCCTGTGAACGGCTCCCCAACTTCCTCCACAATCATTCAGTCACTCCAGTTGCTAGGTCATCTGCTGTCTGCTTTCCTTGCTAAAAAGACATGAACTTTTGGCTTTTAAGATTTCTCTGGTCTTGCGTCTTGGGCAGTACACCTATGTAATCCTGAGATTGAGACATTACTTAAAGGCAAACAGAAGGTTAAGTACGCGTTTCCACACTCGCAGTTTAAATACATGTGTGTGGGTAGAATAAGAACAAGATCGATCATCATTCTGTTCTCAGATATCTCAGGAACTCCTGTGGCAATGTAGAGCTCCAAACTGGTCCTGAGTCAGTATGACATGAACAGGTCAGGATTCTATAAAATGTGTTGTCTGCCGTTTTGTGTTTCTTGAAAGACCAAAAGTTGTTGCATTTTGAAAACGTCATGTATCTGCTAATTTCAAATGGGTCTTGGTCACAGATGTAAAAAATGGACTAAGTAAAGTGAAACCCAATTGACAGTATATGGTGATATGCTTTATTTTGAAACATTTTCTTTGCAATTCTACAAGATCTGTTACCAAGGTACTAAAGCAAAATATGGCACAAATAAATAAATGGAATGAGTAAAACCCTTATCATTAAGACAAATAGAAACAAACAGTGCAGAGCGATTGGAATAGATAGTTTGGAAAGGGAACTAGTGGAAAAGTAGTATTTGCAAATTAGCTTTAGCTCAGTTCCCTGTTTAATAATGTAGGAGACTGGTGCATAAATACCTTCAGTCCACATTTATATAAACCTTATGGGTCCTGACATTTGACTGAATAATGCAAATGTTGAATGATGAGTCAGTATTTGTATTTAGTTCAAAACTAGACATAGTCCATGTTACAAACTGACTGTTTTAGAATGGAATCCATTCTAAAACTAAAATAAAAATCTTATTTTTGATTAAAGAAAAATTAGTTAGGGTACAACTATAAACTTCAGTTTTTGCCTGGATTATAACAAATGTCAGGTTGTCTATTACTACTTATTGTAGGCTAATATAGAAACATTGTTATATAGTTATACAAAAAGTTATTTGTGCTCATTGGTTGAATACAAAAAAAAAACTATATATAGTGGATAAGAAAACCCTAATGTGTTACTAAAAAATGCATTACTGCATAACTTAACTTCTTGATAACACCAAAAATGACACTGTTTAGTTTCTGGTTCTGCGTTATGGTCATTAAATGGTTTTCAGTGTATTGAGGTTGTAACACAGCAATTCCTAAATGTGTGCCTTGCTGGAAACAGTTAATAGCTAACAGTTACAATTTCTTCTAACATTTGAAGCAGTATATTAATTTATTTAGTGTTCTATTATTAGTCTTCATGACTTGATAGAGCAGAACAAACACAGATATCTAGTACTGGGTCTCTAAGTTTTACCATCCTGGAGTCACACAATCTCTACAACAGACCTACAGTATCATTATACTTGGGCAGCAGGGGAGCAGATTGACCTCAGTCACCAACTCCAGGTCATGGCAAGACACCATGACTGTAGTGGAAGTAGGATAAAATAGGATGAGACTGTCATTTGCAGTGTAACACCAATGATTCAAGCCACTGTGGTGAAATTAACCATTGTTTAACATTACTGGAGCTACCAATGGTTTAAATGTTTAATCCTAAAGTACATCTTGATGATCTTTGGCATTAACACTCTTAACTCTCATTAACCGACATCTTGGCAGTATCTAGTACAATGTCACCAATCTATTTTGTTCCATTCATTGATTTAGAGAATATAGTTGCATTGAGATTAGTGATGAACAAACCATGTAGGAGCCTGCCCTTGCCAGTAATCTCTGTTTAAATATAGGCTATGCCCCCATCCATTGAATTATATGTTTATATACCTTGTGAGACACCCAATACTGTATTTAAACCCCCATCATCCCACACAAACATGCAAAGTTGACACAAACCTTAAATGTGTCTTACTACTATACACAAATGTTTTTTAGATTTTCCAAAAAACAGAGACAGAATGGAAAACGTATGTAACATTGATTAAAATGTTCATAAAAATAATTCCACAGAGGTAGTACAAGATGCTCAAGGAGTAGTTTGTGAAGTAAGACAAACCTGCATTCAAGATTAAACCAGATGTCAAGAATCAGTTGAAAAGCGTGACAATGAAGGCTTGTCAAATTTTTGTCTGGGCATGAGTTTATTTGAATTCCAGAGCTGGCAATGTACCTTTCAAATGTCAGGATAAGCATAAAAAGATATACAATGTAAAACAGGGTCATATTTTCTTAACACTTTCTGTGTAAAAAAAAATGTTTCACCAACATCAACATTAGTTATCATTAAAATCACCTATTTGCATCTCTTCATTGATCTGCATCTCCCCATGTCTCTCCTCATCCTCTTCCTCTGTGTCCTCTGACACGGTCCTCCTCTTCTCCTCTTTCTTGTGATGCCAGTAAATTTCTGTTAAAGCCTCAGCAGCCTCTAGAGAAACTCTCAGCTTGCCAACCACATCCTGCTCATCAGCCATACTTATAACTAACGGGGAGAGAGGAAGAGTTCATAATGGATAAGGCAATGTCTTGTGTGCTGAGAACCTGAGCATCTGCACTCACTGGTTACTTTATTATGATCATCTGTACACCTGCTCAATCAGCCAATCACGCAGCAGCAGAACAAGGCAAAAACTAATGCAGACAGCAGATATGGCTCAAGACTTCAGTTAATGTCTGAAATAAACATCAGAGTGGTAGGGAATATAATCTGAGTGACTTTGTGGATGTTGGTGCCTGATTGGCTGGTTTGAGAGTTTGAGAAACTGCCAGATATCTATTTTAAAGTTTATATGGAATGGCCCACAAAACAACAGACATATCCACTGAATGGCAGTTCTGTGGGTGTAAATGATGAAGACGACAAATGTGCCATGACAAGCCATGTCCAGATGGACCCAAGAGCAGAGTCCATTAGTCACTACCCATTGGTACCATTCATGATTCAATAGGTTGCTGTCAGGATGTGGTAGAATAGTGTAGACTCACCGCATTAACAGGCATTAGACAAATGATATAATGCAATCATGTTAAGATAAAACAGAAAATACAACAAAAAAAAGCATAACAAAATACAAATCTGATGTGGAAATGGAGGTCCTACTCAGTATTGGTATTGTGTTCCTAGTTAAGAGACTCGTGAGGTTAATTATTGCATCATGTTATAACTTATTTATCTTTAAAAAGTCATTGCTAACTTACTGTCAATTTGACGTTCGATTATATCATTTCCCGTAAGAAGAAGTTCTTGTAACTCCAGGTAGGCATGGCCAACGTCTTCACATTCATCCTCCTCATTCAGTGGCTCACTGACCACAGTGAATTTCAACCTGAATGATTTGCAAGGAAGCAAAAATTTCTGGATAATTTGTTACTGCCTACTACTACACCCAAGTCACCTCTCTACAACCTTTTGTGATTCTTTTGTACATCAAACCCAGTGTAGAACAAGTTTCTGCCTACCTGCCCCGATTGGGGTCAGTGCCTTCCAACATCGTGTAGAGGTAGTGTCTCAGTGGAGCCGCCTCCATGGTGTCCACACGTATGACTGAAATACAGGCACAGACAATGAAGTAACCATCAGATGATGCTTAGCCATAGGCACAGACTGCTTGAACTATGGATCACCGTTGGCTGCGTTTCTCCCCTTAACCTGCATGTCTCTCCTGAGTGGGCCTGTGAAAGCTAATCTAGCCTCCACCAGGGCTCCAGCTGTTTTCCCTTTCAGAGTCACAACCATCTTGAGCTGGTTACAGGTTACAGTCCTGCGTCCTGGTTACAGGTTACAGTCCTGCGTCCTGGTTACAGGTTACAGTCCTGCGTCCTGAAGGAAGTAAGGCAATGAAACTGCTGGAAAGCCGTTAATCCAACGCCAGCCTTTTGTTTGTGCCTCATCGATGAAGAAAGGAATAAATGTGATACCAGATTGACATTACTGTAAAATGGATCGGCATTTTCCCCCAGGACACAGGTGGAGTTCAGACGGGTTTGGTGCCAGGACAGAGAAAGATGTAACCATATGTATGTTCTTTGTAAAATTTGTGAAATAGCATCTTTAATGTGGTTAGTTTTCCTTGTTTCCCTTTACAGAAAGGAGTACAGAAGGGATATGTGTGGGTTGTTGAATATGAATGAAGCCTACCAGTACATATTTGTAAATTACATAGCCATGTGCATAGTCAAACTAATGGACTACTTTCATGTTCCATGGTGAGAGATGGGAGAGGGACCCGTCAACGTCAACCTTCTGTGAACAGTCGACAGCATTTTCAGGAGCCATGTGACCCAGAATGTCATAGCTGGGACTTGAACATAAATATCAGCTGTCAAGTACACATTTGTACCGGTATGCAGTGCTTTGATAATGTTCAGCTTTGGGTCCTGTTGTGGTTCTTCAGCAGAAGAGCTGTCAGTAGTGAAGCGTGGTTGACATTTTTCAGAATTGCTTTCGTTTATGGCCCACGTTTTTATCTGTGTAGAGGCTCATTCACAGGGCCATATCTTATAGCAGTCATAGCTTAATGGTAGCAGTGGTGAGTTATATGTGCACTGACAGCATCAGTTATGTCCCTCTAAAAGATATGCAGAGCAAAGCAGCCAGTGGTGTGGATGATGGGTAAAGTCCATGACAGAGAAACAGGTAACAAGAAATAATCCAGAAATTCAACATGTGTTCCCTGAAGAAAATAATCATGTGTCAATAATAGTGTATTTACCTCTAGTAAAGTTATAATGTATTTCCTCCCCCTTGGTTGGTTTCCTTAGAGACATGGGGGTCTCGGTCGTTTCCATGGGAACACCGAAAAGTCGGTACTCCACATAGACTTGCTGCACGGACTGATCTAACGCCACACTGGAAGATGGGTCAAACAAAAGCGATAAAATCTCCACTCTCAGTCTGTCCTCCTGAAAGACACGAGACAAATGGTTAGCAACCCCACAATTGTCATTTAATTATTTACTTTAGATTGAGAAGTGTATTTCACAATAACTATAGTACAATCAAACACTGTTATTTGGTATTTTCACTTATCTAATAAACTAAAAATTACAGATTGCGATTCATAAGAACTTTAATAGAACAAATGTGCTATTTTGCCATTTTCTTATTGGTACATTTGGGGAATACTAGAAAACTATGGATCTTACAAAATAATGTGTGTGATTTACAATTATCTGATTTTATACATTACATTTTATACAATACATGAATTTACATTTATGACAAATCCCTCTCAAAGGCTATTCCATACCTTGTTAGCAGGTTTCAGTGGCTGTGGGGTTATAATATCACTCCCACTTGAAGCTGCTGATTCCTCAGACTCAGATAAGTCACGGTCCCTTCCAGCTGCACATGTAAAGACCCAACAGGATTACGCTATTCTTCACCTCATTGTTAAACATTCAGTTAGTGAATTAATCTATGTATAAACACATTTAGCATGACTCACTCTTAAATTGAAACTTTTCTTCTGTCTCTTGTTCCTCTTCACGTTCCACAGGCTTTGCTTCCTTTAAATGGGAAATTGTGGGATATTTTAATTCACTGGCGGGTCTTAGAACCAGCAGAAACTAACTAGGATTCAGACTTCATTTATGGTATAATACTCAGTCCATTCCTGCATCTTCCTCTTACTTGTACTCTTAAATGGTTTCTGGTACTCCTTTGCTGTCTGCTTTTTGAGACTGGCAATTGAAGACCTGAAACACAATTATAGCCAGATGTGGTGAACATGGCTAGTCCCAGACGGAATAATCTCATCTAATTCTTTTGCCAACAAGTTGGAAACTGCATCTGCTTAGCCAAACCTTGTCGTGGCGCGCTCAGTTGGGTCAACGTGACTGTGGAACCCTGACGTTTTGGTGATCTTTCAGGTCTATACATTTTGATTGGTGGAGGAGAGGGCTGTGGCTTTAGACACTTTAGCTAAGAGAAGGTGATGCAGATGAAGCCATGATTATGTACATTTTGACATGCAAATATTTATTAATGTTTGTCATCTTTGTAAAGCTTCAACTGAAATCAAACCAATATGCATTAAAGAATGAAGGAAAGTGTTGCTTCTATTTTCTATCACAAGGTCAACAAAATACATTATGGAAGAAGGCTCAGTTATGACATCATAACATGAAATCATGCTTCACAAAGTGCTGTGGAAGCCTGTGGAACAAAGTGCTGGTTGTCAATAATTGTCTAGTCAGACCAGTCAAGAAACGCAGACAGACACCCAAACATACAAACCCTGGGCTTAGCGGTCTGACTCTGTGACTCATCTGTGTTGTCAGGCCTCTTGTTTGACTCTTGTCCATTCCCCCTAGCTCTCTCCGTTTCTCTTGGTCTGGAAGGAGTCTGGTTGTAGCCATGGGACTGGAAAGGATACTTCCAACAGATATGAACTCTCACCATGCCTCTAGGACCCCCGGCAGGGTCCCTTAGGACATAATCACCTGATAAGACAAATTTACATTACTAATTAATATGTTATATACTGAAAAGCACCATGTTCCTTTGTAATTGTTAATGGGAAGATAAATCCTATAGTTAAGAGTATATCTGTAACGCCATGTAATACAGCAGTGTTAAGACACCACGACTTTTAAAAAGTTTTAAATTAAACGGGCGAATCCAAGCGCCTAACCACAAAATTATGGACAACTGAAGCGTCTGTCAAAACGATGTGGGGAAAAGGGGCAAAAGAAAACACTGTACATGGTACAGGAAAAAGCAGAGAAATAACTGAAAGAATGTGGATGTCTCAATGTAAAAAAACAAAAAAACTAACTCAGAACACCAGGGGTCATAGCTGGCTCGCCAGAGCGAGAAAAACTCCAAACAAAAACCCTTTCCAAAAAGAACCAGGTAACTAGATAGAATGAAGGAAAACTTGAGGACCAGAGAGTGGTGCAGAAGCAAAAACGTTTGAACAGAAAAACAAGAGCAAGATGACAAGACACCAAAACGTAACGCGATACCGAGAGGGGGAAAAACCAGCTGGCTGCAAGAACACAGCATAGGACTACAAACAACTCAGCAGTGAGACTCTGCATCTGGGGTCATCACTGCTGATTGCGCTGACCAGAGCTGGCTCATGAGCTCCCCCCGGTGGTGGTAGATGGTACAACACTGGAGACAGACCTGACAATATCATACACATAAAATATCACCACATATTTCACCACATATCTTGTCTAATCTTGCTATGTTTTAAAACCTTTACAATTTTTGGTGGTGGAACTCTTAACCGTGATATAATCATGGCATGCAATCCAAGTCCAGCATAAATTTCCTGGTTTAATTCTGTTTTACAGTGAGAACAAGTATTTGATACACTGCTGATTTTGCTGGTTTTCACACTTGCAATGCATGTAGAAATCTGTAATTTTTATCATAGGTGCTTTTCAAGTGTGAGTGATGGAATCTAAAAACAAAATCCAGAAGATCACACTGAATGACTTAAATCATTAATGTGCATTTCTACATGCATTGCAAGTGTGAAAACCAGCAAAATCGGCAGCGTATCAAATACTTGTTCTCCCCACTGTATATTATGTTTATATTATGTTAATTTATATATACAGTATTTAGGCTACAGGCTGTTGTTACCATACAAAGGTGTACTTGTTGAGGGTATGTGTAATGCTGGAGTTTTTCTCACTCAAGTTGATCCATTTGATGTCTGCCTAGGACCTAAAATCTCTTCATGGCAGTTTATAGTGGGGAAGGTTGATAACATCTTTGGAATGAGTTTTTTGTTGCTGAATTGATTGCTGTAAATCAATGCCAATTCCTGTGTGTGGAGCTTGTTTTTCCTGATTTTGCTGATCACACAATCTGGTCTGCAGATAGAGATGACTGTGGTCTTCTGGACAAGGTACATGGACATGGAACTGACAGGTTGCCTCCTTCCACATAATGAGTATTCACTCAGTGAATTACACTGAATTGTAGAATTATAGTGAATTAAGCCTTTTATAGACCTGTTTGAAAAAAAGCCATTCTTCTTGGAGCAGCTCAACCAATCCCACTTTGGTTCACAAGGCCAAAGGCACTTGGCAGCTCATGATTTGCTAATGATTAGCCAATCAGCATACTGAGAAATTGACCTCATTGATTACTGATTGCTCGACCGTTTTTGATGGCAAACCTACTACTCACAGCTACTCTTCTGTCCTTGACACTTACTAATGGTTTCTGCACAAATCTTTATCATTAGGCCCTCCGTGAGCAATTCACAAATTGAGAGCTTTTTTAGGACTCTGCAAATATTGTAGACACTGGATTAGTTCCTGTATTGCTATTTCACACTACTACATGATCTTCTTAAAGGTAACCCTGGTTACCTGGCCCAAATGTCACTACAGGCTGCTATTGAAGAGCTGAAATCAGCCATAGTGTCTTGGCTGGCTCTAGGCCTTTATGCCTCTTGCCCCATCTCTGTGCTCTGTGCTGAATAGGTTATTTAACTAAAGCCTGCAAACTCACTGTGGGTCAAATTCACCATTTACATATACTCTGAGTATACGTTTGGGGTTCACATGATTATGGATGATTGTAGCATCACTGAGGTGTCTTGACAGCCCCAGTTAAGGATGCCAAATTGGTACATGTGCTTTAGAAGCAGTTAAGCTACCCAGTGAATCGGTCATTGTGATAATCAAACCACACACCCATACTGGTGATTCCAGTGAGGTTGGACAGCAGGCTTATTGATGCAGTGGCGAAAAGGGCAAGTTAAAGTCCTTCAAGCTTTCCGCTGATTTAATCTCTGACTGATGCCTAGTTTTCCTCTATCTATGAGTCATAGTCCAGTTCTCCATGCTAGGAAAACTTGTACATCACTCCACTCTGGTGCAAAAGGTTTGTACTCCTGTCCATGGCCACTCTCTAGGTGACATAGGGGTGGATTATATGGTCAATCACTTTCACACTGTTGGTGGACCAATACATTTAGGGAGCAAAAACAATTATTTATAATTGTGTTACCTGTCGCAAGGTCAATGTGACATCTCAAACACAGTGGCTCCTCTTGGAGCCCGGTCAATGGATTATGGTGCGCAAACGTGATAGACAGAGTTTAAAACCTAGATGGAACCTTAATAGGTCCTGACCTGTTAACAACTAGATGGTCCTTAACAGGTTCTGTTAAAGATGCCTGTTTAATTCAATTATACTGTAGGTTTAATGGTAGATCCCTGATGGTGTATTTATTTCATTCTATGAAGAGTATGCATAGAGCAAGCACTGACATCAAGCTCACAAGCACCAACTCTGTCAGTTTTAATCAGTCACTGATAGGAGTTTCTGCTGAAGTGTCTGGTGAGTGTATAATTGTATTTTTGTTGTCAGTAAGTTGTCAGTAATTGTTGCCGTGCTTCGTCTTACCTTTGATTGGTCTGCCAGCTGCCAGAGCTCGGAGTGGAATTGGTGTTTTGGCCAGGTAAGTAGGAGGAGTCTGGCCTTCACTCTCATCAAACACATACACCCATAGGCTGCCCACCTTCAGGTATTCCATCAGATCTGCTGTAGCTGCTAATGGGTAAGTGGTGGAATCTGCAAAAACTGGGTCTGTACAGCATGGTACTACAGCAGTGGAATGAGGAGGTAGGTCATACAGGCGATAAGTTAAATAAGCATCAGGCAGAAGTCCCGGCCAGCGCGTGCTAAGGCCCACGCAGCGTTCCAGTACTACCACCAGTTCATTTGGTATCCCTCCACCAAAGTCATATAACTCCTGAAAAAGTTATGAAAAATACAAGAATTGGTTGAAATTAATTTGATTTATTTAGTCAGATAAAACACCAATATATTCAACAAGTTCTTGAAATTTTTTTTTAACAAAGCGTGATTTTCAGAATCTTTTGGCTTCCATTAATATTGCTTGCCATAAACACATGAATGAACTGAATCATTGCATTTTTCAATTTGATCGCAATATTAGGATTCCCATAACAGTTATAACTTCTAGACACATAGCATATGTTACGTTGCTGTAAGTGAGTCTTTACCTTTGACTGTATGCTACTACAGTCCACAGGTCTTTGAACAGGGCATCTTTCAGTCATTCTGTCTTTGTCTCCTCCTGTTGACTCCACCTGAGGGCAAAGACAGACCCAGAAGTCCAGGGCCCCTATGATCTGTCCCTCAGACCCTGAGCAGTAAAGAGAAGACCAACTCAGTTTTGAGTGCAGAGTAATACTATGACTGGTCTCCCAGCAGAAAGAAACTTAAAGAGCTTAGAATAAACATACTAAACTCCCCCTGCTCCAAGGAAGCAATTCTCTGATGTTCTGGAAGGGTCACTGCCACTGCCCCATTGTTTCTCTAACCTGTGATGTTGGCTGT
The DNA here is from genome assembly GCF_052324685.1 of Brachyhypopomus gauderio. NCBI lineage: Eukaryota > Metazoa > Chordata > Actinopteri > Gymnotiformes > Hypopomidae > Brachyhypopomus > Brachyhypopomus gauderio. The sequence continues at coordinate 27,865,041 of NC_135217.1, forward strand.
GCCCTTCACACGTTCTCTTCTTCGCTGTAGCGCCCCCATCAAGGAAATCCTTGCTCTGCCCCAAGTTTTAAACCGCACCCCTCCTAGAGCCTGATGCAGTTCAGCATGTACAGAAGCTCCTTGTTGCCCAAGCTTGGTGAGGTCATGGCCAGTGAGGACATAGCTCGACGTAAAGCCATAATTTGGCCGTGTCCCTGAAACCATTGGTGTTGAGTGCACTTCAAAGTCAAGGAATGCGTAGGTGCAAAATGTCACAACCTCGTGGTAATCCCCAGTATCTGTCTGAGCCATGAGCCTCAGTCCACTAGGGGTGAAGGTCACTCCTTTCAGGTGGAGCTCAAGCAGGGATTCTCCTTCCCGTAGACTGCTGTAGATGTTCTCCTCCTCCATCTGCTGCACTAACTCCTTATCCAGACCTGCCCATGTGCACTGCTGTGGTATGGTCCACTTATTACCTCCTGGCCTGTAGGCAATGTCTTTTAGCTGAGCTGAGACAACAAATGAAACAAACACACCCCAGAATGCAAACACAGAATATTAATATACATGTCTATCCAGTCCTCACAGACTCTCAGGTTTTTGTCTATGGCAGCTACCTGTACAACTGTACCAGGTGAGTTTATGATTGCTTAATTCAAATGTGTTGGGAACTAAGTTAGAAACAGAATTTGGATTATCTGGCAGTCAGCATGAACTGGAATGAGAAACACAAATTGAATGTCTCTGGAAATGTTTACCATAGTTACCTTGTAAGTTTTTTATTTGAAGAGCTCTACTTTTTAACAGTGTGTCTTTTTCAGTGGCCCACTTCCTGTTCTGTGCTCTTTCCTTTTCGGTTCTCTCCATTACTGTTTTCATCTCAGCCTGGTAAAAGTGGAATGATCTATTTTATTACTACTCTCAGTGTAGTAGATAATGTCTGGTCACTGTAGTTGTTTGGGGGTTTACCTGCAGATCACCATTGAGACGATATTGTATTTGCAGCAAGTCTCGAGTTTTATTCAACTCAAGTACTGTTTCTGCATGAGTGGCCTGTAGAGAAACCAGTTCACGATGTGGGTCCTCGACTTTCACATCAGCCCCCAGAAACCACAGCTCCTCACAACTCTCATGACGCAGTCTGAAAGCCTGAAAGTAAGAGAGAGATTGAGTTAGAACAGAAAATTTAACATTTTCTGTACCTGCAGGTTGTCTTTACTTATCCAGCATAATCAACTAACCTTAATCTGCATCAGAGTTTCACTGAGGTCTTCTGCACTCAAATCAAATTCCTGTGTAATGTAAATGCAATGTAAATGTTGACACCATTATAGCTCTAAATTGTAAATCCCCTCAATTCAAATAAATTACTTACTTTTGTCACCCTATCTAGTTTCTCTTCCAGAGATGCCACTTCCTGTCTGTGATGTAGCACTTCCTTTTCATGTGTTTCTTTGAGAGCGGTGGTCATGGCTATATGAGAAAACAGTTATTCATTTACAGTTTTACAGCAAGGAGTATCCATGAGTTAACATTCTAAGCAATATTGTCATACCCCTCTCCTGTGTTCTCTCCTCTTGAACCTCTTCGTACATGTGTCTTAACCTCTCTTTCTCCTGCTCCAACTTCTCCCTCTCTTGTTTCTCCTCCTGAAGCTGTTCCTCCAGCCGTTGTATCACAGTTCTCGGTCTCCTTTCTCTCAGTGACTCACTCACGTCATGTTCGTGGTCTTCCCGATGGCTCTGGGCAGACAGAGTGCTATGGTGGAAATCAGTCAAGAACTTGGTTGTGATTTGACCTGCCCAGAGAAGCACCCACTGCAGACAACTACATGTTTTTAAACTCTAAACTACATAGTCTGAAAGAAACTCCATTAAGCCGCTTGATCCTGCAAACCATGGATGGACTGGTTGCATCTCCTGAAGTCAAACTGGTTTACTCAGCTGTTCACAGAACTCAGCAGATGTCTGTTAATGGCTAAATATAGAATATGCTGTAACCCACCTCTCCAGAAGAGCATCATAGCTTTTCTTCAGGAGATTTCTCTCCCCTTCAAGATGTGAGACCCTTTCCTGAAACTAAGATGGAGAAATTACCATTCTGAATTTTATACATTTTATTACATTATTTTACTAAACATCACAGGACAAGTATACAGTTGGAAGAAAAAAATGTGGTGTACAGTGTGTTTGTGAAGAGACCCCAACATTTTCTAATATAAAACTAATGGAATTGCAGTACCTCCTCCAGTCCTTGCAGTGAGAGTGTGGCAGTATTGAGCTGACCCTCAAGTGTCAGCACTCTGTACTTCTCCTGTTTCAGGTGCTCACTCAGCTCCTCCACCTTCTCCAGCAAAGCCTCCTGTCTCTCCTGAAGTGACCTCTGACCCTATAGTACAAAAAAGAGTTCGTAAAATTGTTGGTTCCACTAGTTGTCGTGTATGTGTGGAGCAGAGTGTAACATCTTGCCATTTAAGCCTTAAGAACTGCTGACTTAAACAGGATTAATTTGAGCAAATTTGCAATTGTGCTATTGAAGTTACAGTCAGTGCTATTGGAGTTACAGTCTCAAGTGCATAAAGAGATTATGGTGTCATAGCTGTGGTGCTAAAAAGTGGATGAATGACTTAGTCATGAATTAGTAACTAGTTAATGAATTAGTTACTGACACAAATTAAAGCCTATAATTGTTTACTTCTGCATAGCAACACTGAATGTGCAAATGCTGTATCTGCATAAGTGCATGAAGAACGTTTATTGAAACACACCTCTTCCAACTGGGTCTCATATGCCTAAAAGAAAAAAAAAACAACAACCGAAAAATAGAGCAACACAAGTGGGGGGTCTCGTACTCACTCCTAACTCATGTTACTACATATTTTGAAGTTAATCTTTCCCCTAGCATTTAGATGATGAATAAAACATAGTATATAATTTTACTTGTAATGAGAATTTAATAGATACAAAGTCTTACATGGAGGCTAATAGGTAAACTAAAATTTGTTAACTTAACTCTTGAAGGATGGTGAATTTCTCCTGAGTGACCAGAAGAGCAGCACTCTTTTCAGACAGCTGTTTCTGCAGTCTGATCAGATCTACATTGTCCTTTATTGTGAGTCTGTAAACAAGAGAGTAGTTACTCTATATATGTATGGATTCATACGAAAATTACTCAGACTAGTTTTGTCTGTATACATTTGTCTTAAAAAACTGCTCTTTTTTGCAGTTTTTCTTATGCCAAAAATTCACTGCTCTAGAGTAAAATTTTTTTATCTGCATTGCTTTTAGCAAAATTGCGATTTGTGCCTTACTTGATATATCATTATTCTGCATTATTACACCTTAATTTGTTTTGTTTCAATGGCAAAGATTAAAAACACGTAGATAGCCATGTCCCTACCTGTGTCCGCCGGCTTGCAGTCTGTGCAGCTCTTTGATAGTGTCTTCTAGTTCTTTCTCTTTCTCTTTAAGGGTTTCTCTCAGGGACTGATTGACATGTTCAAGCTCTGTGAACCTTATGTGCTGAGTTTCTAAAACACTAGACCTGCTGACAGAGAGGAGAGGAGAGGAGAGGAGAGAAGAGGGAGTAGAGGAAATGAGAGGAGGAAAAAGGAGAGGAGGAGAGGGAGTAAATGGGTATTTTGCTCTTTGATCAAAGGTGAAAATGAGGTTGATGTTAAATAAAATAACCAACCCTTAAAACATTGGTGTTCATTTTACTCCCCTTAATATGCAAATTTTTGCAGTGTAGAAAATTAATTTTCTGGACCAAAAACATATTCCCTTCATAATATCTCCATAAAATATATTGTTTTGCCTTTAAAACTGATGGGTCTTTCCAGAACTTTCTGCAACTTGTCACGGTACGACGGGCCCCCTGCCAATCGCCCCCATCCACAGCGGTAATTGTCCTGTTGTTATTGCATTGTGTTCACCCCTCAGTTGGGCCTGCCCCCACCTGACGGCTGTTTGTCCATCTATATATATCTTGTCTTTGTACCAGTTGACTGCTGGTTATTATATCCTTAATTCGGATCAGTTCATGGGTCTTGGGTTTGCACACGTTATTATTAAACCCTCCTTTTTCCCTGAGACTTGGCACGGTTACTTCCTTTTTGTTCGCACTCCCTGCCCGTCACAGAATGACCAACCACCTTTCGGAAGCCGCCGAGTCTCTTTTACTTTCTCCTTCGTTCGTGGTCATGTCTCGTGGTAAGTGTTTGTCTGCTTGTTATTTTGTTGATTATATGTGTATGGAGAGGGAGCTGGGTCTGTTGTCGCTCGTCCCGCCGTGCGTAATTGTTAGTTTGTGTTGCGCACTGTGTGTAGCACGGCAGTGACTGTAGCCTGCGACCCTGGTAGTGCTCTCCTTGTTAAGAGACTGCGTACGCCTTGCATGTTTGCTCGTCCGTCGTCGAGTGTGTGTATGTGTGTGAGTACTATATGTGTGTCTCCTGTTTGTCTTGTCTGTTCATGTTCATTTTGTCCTAAAGTGTGCCTGAATTGTTTAATGTAATTCACCGCATGCACCTCTGCCTTATACGTGTTTTGGGGGTGGGGGGCTAGTGGGGTCTAGTGCCAGCCCTGATCAGGGATATGAGGGTGTTCTCCGGAGCCGGTAGGGGCCCCTCCCCAGCTTTTTGGGGTTTACTGTATAGCCCCTGGGTTCCTGTGATGGGAGACCTGGGGTAAGCTGTACAGGGGTGTCCCCTCCTGCCAAGATGGAGACTCCTCCACCCAGGTTCGGGGAATGCCAAGAAGGTCAGGGTAAGTGTGTGTTTGTGTTTTGTTTGTGTGTGTGTGTGTGTGTGTGTGTGTGTGTGTGTGTGTGTGTGTGTGTGTGTGTGTGTGAATGTTGTGTGCAGGTTGCCCCCTGGGGGCAGATTGTGACTCTCCTGGACCTTGTGGTATCTCCAAAGTAGGTAGGAGCCCCCTTATGTGTGACTGGAGCCCTGGTATTAAAGAGCCCCCCTGAGGGGGAGGGCTCCCCAGATGTGTGGGGACCAGAGGGCTCCAGTCTGAAGAGCTCCTGCTGAAGAAAGAGGTCCCTCCTCGTGCTTGGGGTGACCAGGAGGAAGGACCTGGGGTGTAGCCGGTCACCTCAGGGATGGAGTGTCCCCCCCTGGAACCTTCGGTGGGGTGGAGGAGTCCACCCTGCTATGAACCTCTCTGTGAGGGGCGTTCTCCCCAGCCGGTTAGGGTTGCCTAGGGCCATGGTCTCTGGTGCTCCTGGGTAGGGTGGAGGAGTTCGCCTTGCGATGAGCTTCCCTGGGAGGGACAGTCTCCACAGGGGCTCAGGGAGATCCCCTGCTATTGGTAGGGGTTAGCTCCGAGATGAGAGGTAGGTCCGGGAGGTGGATAGCCTCTCCCCGGGGAGGTAGCCTGCACACACGCACACTTTTGTGGGGTTCAGCGGCCTACAAACGGCCATCAGGTAGGGGCATGCTAATAGACCCCGCCCACTTGAGGGACAAACATAACAAACAACAACAGGACAACTACCGCTGGACGGGGGCAACTGGCGGGGGGGGCCTGCCGTACCGTGACTGACTCCCCCAACAAGCCGCACTTCCCCCTGCACTTCGATCAAAGGTGAAAATGAGGTTGATGTCAAATGAAATATTCAACCCTTAAAACATTGGTGTTCATTTTACTTCACTTAACATGCAAAGTGCAGTGTAGAAAAGAAATTTTCTGGACCAAAAAAATAATAATATGATTTCCTTCATATTAATGTATTTAATATCTCCATAAAATATTTTTCTTTAAAACTGATGGGTCTTTCCAGAACCTTCTGCAACGTGTCACGGTACACGGTTGTTGCGTTGTGTTCGTCCCTTTGGTGCATTTAGCATGCCCCCACCTGATGGCCATTTTTCCATATATATATGTGTTGTCTTTGTACCAGTTGACTAATGGTTATTATATCCTTAATTCGGTTCATGTCACGGGTCTGTTTGCGCACATTATCTTTAAACCTTTTTCCCTGAGACTTGGCGTGATCGCTTCCTTTTTAGTTTGCACTCTCTGCCCATCACAAAACTGGTTGTCATGGGGAATAATGCTGGAGAACAAGGAGAATTAAACGATACTGCTAATTCAATAATTTTTAGTGTTTGGTGTATTTAAACCCCTTGTTTGGTCAAGTCTGCACTGTTCACTGTTGTTTGTACTACAGACTACTGTCCTTGTCCAAGACTGTGAGTTTGTTACTGTTTGACTGCTTGGGTTTGCTCTTTGTATTATCATGGATAATTCCTTCTGGATTGCCCTTTATTAAATCTCACTCCTTTCAGCATTTATGCCTCTGTGCTCCATAACGCTCCAGGTGTCACAAGGAGAGGGTGATTAGGTGAGAAGATATAACATTAAATATGTAGATAACTTACACTGTTTAAGTCTCTCTTCAGCATTAAAATAGTACAGTTACATAATTTGAAATACTGTCTGTGCCGAGCCGTCTGTGAATGAATGTAAAATGGGCCAGACACACTTACAGTTTCTCAGTCTCTCTGGTGTTTTCTAGGGAGCTGTGAGTACAGCAAGCAGGTGCAGTCCGAGCCACACGTCTGGCCCCGCCCTCTCCGTCCAGACCCCGGCCTGGAAAATGAAAAAAGACACCGGGTCAGCACTGGAAAAACCAGTTTGAGTCTCCTCGGTTTTCATATTCTTTTGTATTGCAAGGTTACCTCTGATTGAACACAATCTAGAGAACTAAATGAAGGCAGTAGAGCCCTCTAAAGGTTCACATTTGGCACTTTTTGTCAAGGTATGCGTCATGAGAGGAATAGTGTAGACACCTGATCTACACTCCCACATACCAGAACAATGTGAATGCCAAAATGGATTAAAGAATCATCAGACGTGCTTATGCCATTAACATTCTCTAAACAGTGGACTGGATAGCTTGTATTATTTCCCTTGCATTTCTATGTTTGCACTAGAGGTTGGTTTCTTTAATACTGTCGACACGTGTGTATGTGTATAGACAGACAGACAGACAGACAGACATAAAAATTGTTGTAAAGTACACAAGTTTCCAGACAAACAGGACGTTTTCGGACAGAGGTCCTTCATCTGCCATGTCTCTCACTGGAAGGTCCCCTCCTGTCTCCATAGTCATAGATATTTTAATTGATTGTCAAAAACAGAGTTTATAACAGTTTCCAGCAGAACCAGTACTGGAGAAACAGAGAGGCGAGCTTCAGAAATAACTTCAGAAACTTTTGTGTAGTGAGTCTTCTCACCGGTGTGTGGTCTGTGGGGGGCTCGTCCACACAGGCTCAGGATCTGCTGTCTGGCTGCACTGAGTTTGCCTTGTAGCACCTCCTTCTGGCTCTCCAAAGTAACTACACGAGCCTCCAGCTCCTCAATTGCTTCATCTGTGTCAGTACGGCGTCCTCCTGCTGAGCCAGTTTGTCCGTACCTCAACTTCAGGACTCTAGTGGACAGCCTTGCACACCGGAATGGAGAGAAGGGTTGTGTGTGTGTGCGTGTGTGAATGTGGGCATGATGTGTGCGTGTGTGTGTGGACATGTGTTCTGACCTAAAATGCTGGAGTGGCTGAGTCTGTTTACCTGCGCAGTTTTAGTTCTTGTGTACGAGTATGGTGTTTGAGGAGCATGTTCTCCTCTTGGAGATGGAGATACTGCTCCTCAAGCTGCTCCCGCGGGACTTTGAACACACGCTGCCTGTCTGATAGAGAGAAGAGAGATGGGGAAAGGGAGGGAGGGTGCAGGAGAGAGAATGAATGAGGGAGAGAGATGAGGATATCAGTGTGGCTATTATTAAAAGAACAATTAAAAGAATTACAATATCCTAATTTTATCTCTCTTACTAATTCAGATTTTGATACCTTTAATTTTCAGCACTTGTGGTGTTCTTCTCCAGGATCTAATGTTTTGTTCTGAAATTTGGAACAGATTGAAAGACTTACTCTCATTCACTTCAGTGTAAAAAAACGTTTGCAACAACGTCTGGAGAAACACACATGCACACCCATAAACACCTTGCATGACTAGCATGGATCCTCCTCTCGGCCCCACGTCCCTCACTGGAAGGTCCCCTGCTGTCTCGTCCATAGTCATAGACATTCTGTTTGTCAAAACGTAAGCAGACTTGTTTGTCATCTCATGTGGTAGAGTTTATTCAGAAAGAGGGAGTATTAGACTAACTCTAAGACTGACTTCACTATACCCAGGAACTCACAAAACTTCTCACAACTAGAAATTACAACTAGGATCACTAAAGTTCTCCACGGTCGATAATTTATTGCAAGATCTACTGCAATCCCTTCATCTAGAGGTGAAACACTGACCTGGCTATCACCACATTTAACCCCTCCAGTCCATTCAAAAAGCTTTTTCTTTGTTCAGTTTAAGCGGATGAAGGGATCAAGGCAGTACAAGGAGTGAAAAGGAGAAGTTCTCATTTTATCCTTACCTTTGATGAAAATGCTCTTGTCGCTTAAAGAAGTAGAATACGTCGGATATTAAAGAGAACTTACTGCTGCCTGCTGGCTTCTTGCTCATTCATCTAAGTCATCTGGTCACTGCCAGTATGTCCATGACCTGTCATCCGTGTCTGTCCCCTGCCAAAACCTCTTCTGTCTTCCTCTCTGTTTTCTGCGTTTCAGTTCATTGTACTTGTGTCTTCATTGAGTTTAAAGCAGGATGGAAAATCTGCTTGTAAGATGCTCTTTCACTGACCCCAATCTAATCTCCTTAATAATCTGTCTCTCTCTCTCTCTTTCTGTCTGTCTTTCTACTTCCTCCATCTGTCTGTTCTCCATTTTTCATCCTTCTCCAACCAGTGTAACTTCTACACTCTTTTTTGGATTTTATACTGCATGAGCCTCATGATAAAGCACATAGCAATTTATGAGAATTGAATATGCATAATCTTCTTATGGCATGAATGAAATATCACGTTTCTTTGCCCTAATACAAAATAATTTAATAGTAATGCAAAAACTTGGCTGTGATTGGTTGTAACAAATTTAGTTTGAACTGATTGGCTGCAGTGTTGTGTCACACTTATTAAGAAAAGAACAGAAGGTCTATGAAGATAATCAGATTACAGAGAAAAAAGAAGGATTAAAATGTGTGTGTGTGTGTGTGTTTAAGACAGAGAGAGAAGGAGAGAGGTGATGTGAGTTTAAAGTAGGTTTTGTGAATGTATTTAAGTTAAACCAGGTTATATTTGTATTTATATTCTAATTTGCAACTCTCAAACAGATGCAGTTTCATTACTCATTAAACTAAATGTATTAAACACCAATGACAATATTTATTTAACAATATAACAGATATAGATTAAAGTACACAGCTCATCTGTTGAAACAGATGTAAACAGCCATCCCTCACATCATTACACCATCATAAGCATCCACGGCCTGTCGACTAAAGGCTCGTATCACCAAAGGAGCTTTGTTATCGCCCGACTCATTCATGTCAGGGTTGAAAAAAGCCAGCAGCCTTTCAGTGAAGCGCTGTCGTGTAAAGGAGTAGATATGCACACCGGACAATGGGTTATAAAATGACACTTGCCCTTCTTCATAATTCACAAACACACCAATAATCTGGGGCCGTGGACACAGTGCAAGCCGCACCGATTCGCCATCGCACGCTCTGTATTCCTGCCCCCCCCTCAGGCAAATAGCCCAATAGCCGTCCTGTGGGCTCAGTGTGACCACGCCCTTTCTGTTGACTGATTCCTTGGCTACGCCCACATCCCAAGCTGTCTTATTGGCCACTTCTACTTCCCAATAGCTGCAGCCCCTGGAAAAAGGTTCTCGAGCGAGGACGCACGGAGCTGTGTCGAAACGCCGGGGGTTATTGGGAACATCGTGCTCCACGTTCCCGTCCTTCACACACTTCCCATCTGGAGACACCACCAGCCAAGGGTTTGCTGTCGTGGGGTCAAGGGTCAAATCCACTGCAAAGTAAGTAAACATTTAAACTTCAGACAGAGTTTGACGAGTTTTGCTAACTCCTGCCAAGCTCCAGCCACCAGAGGAGTCTGTTGATATCAACCCCACATTCGAACATCCGTCCAAATATCTTCCCCACTCTCAGCCAAAATAACAGACAGATAGGTAGGACTCTTTCCTGATGAAAGTAGTAAAGAAATTTTAACAAAGGTTTAGAGTTACAAAGCTGATGGTTAAGTAGATATTGATTATACTGGGCTAAATGAAGCAATAATATGTTCGAGAAAGCCACTAAGTACAAAAACACCAGTGAGGCCAAGACCAAGACCAAGACCAAGACCAAGTTTTTGTGAAGCTGTTGGTGGTGATCGCTTGTAGGGCACAACAAATAAGATAATTGGTAAAATGTTAGAAGTCCTTTGAGTGGTGATTTCCCTAACTGAATTTTCTCTCATCACTGACTCTGGTTTTATTTATTTATGTGTTTATTTTACTCCATGTTGCATGAAGTCTATGTTTATCAGTAAAAGAACATCATTTTCTTTTCTTTTCTATAGTGGTACATCTAAAGGACTCGTGATAAAAGAGCAGTGCAATTACACCATTCAAAATGTTTGATAACCGATGTAAAAGATGTAAAAAATATGTAAAAATTCAAAACATGCAACTGGAAAGTAAAAGTCAGCCTAGGATACTTAGCATGTTTAGGGTTAACTGAAGATTCAAAAGTTCTAATACCTGCATATTGACTTAGTGCCTCAAGTTCTGTGAAAGAAAGACACAGTACAGATTCCAGTGTTAAAGAAGACTTACATGTATTTTTGTGTTTTGGTCGTTTTACAGTTATTTAAGGGCTTTGGATAATTGTATGCATTATATATAGATTTATACTTTTTATACTTTTATATCCCAAAAAATATTCCAAAAGGCATAATTGTGTACTATACATTTGAATATCATCATGGGAACTATACAGCTAAATAAATATATAATGCAGTGCTGACCTCCGGCAGTGATGGTCTGGATTTGAGTCTTCAGCACTTCTTCTACACGCATTACAGTGCTTCTGAGCAGGCCCAACCCTAGCCTGGTGCTGACTGTGGTCTGACTCCAGTCATTAACACAGGAAACATGACTCAGAGAAGGATCCACCTGCTGAAAATATTACAAAGAAATACAATTCAGAATTTGATATTTGGACAGCCATCGCCTTAACACACAATCTCAATTCACATCTCTGTCAAAGGACAAAAATCTTTTATATTTGATCCGTGAAAGGGATGGTGACCTGCAAGAGATGGAGGTAGTCCTCTGAATGGATGAGCTGTTTCAGCTCCGACTCTTTTGCCTTTAGCTTGGCGACCTCCACCTCCAGCTGTGTGATGAGCTCCTCAGCCTGGCTCTCTGCTGCGATCTGCTTCTCCTCCATCACCTTCACAAACTCAGCCTGACTTCTCTCGATGCAGTGCACCAGAGCACTGAAGACCTCAATACCGGCTGCAATCTCTCTGCCTGTGTTTTCCTGTTGGAGACAGGAAGTATATCTTTTAAGTATATCTGACCTAGGTAGGTAAGCTATATAGTACAGTGACCTTTGTTTCATAGTTAATGTTTTAAAAAATATTAGAATTGCATTTTAGATTGAAACTGCTGTCAGCATGTATTGTCTAGGATATAGATGGTTCAAATAATAAACAGCAGAGATGGTGAATCTGATTTACAGAACTGCTCATGAGCTGCTCATCCCACTTATAAAGAACTGCACATACTCTGCACATCTGTATAGAATTTTTAATCTCTTTGGTCTTCTGTATCCTCTCTTGAATCATCTGCTGGATATCAGCCTGGGTTCTCAGCAGCTTGGTCTAAAGAGGACAACATGGAGGGCCAGAGCAGATTGTGAGTGTGAGAGCGTCACTGAAATGGAACAGTTAAGATTTTTAAACGTACAATACAAATGATATGAGTACAAATGCATAGTGCTTGTGTTAGTGCTTGGTATATGATATAAATATAAATTATTGCCGTTGCCGTCACCTTCCTCTCTGCCCACTCTCTCTCCACTGTAATGGCGTGGTGTGACTGGTGTTCTGCGTCCATGCACAACACACACACACATGTCTGATCGTATCTACAGAAGAGCTCCAGTGGCCTTTCGTGCGTCCTGCACATCCTCTCCTCCAGAGGGCGCTGTGGCTGCACCAACGTGTGCTTGCTGAAGCGCGCCGCATGAGAAATCACATGCTCCTCACAATACGACGCCAAACACACCACGCAGGACTTCACAGCGGGCTTCATCTTCCCCACAGAGCAGAGATCACACATAGACACTGCAACGCCGCAATGCTGTGGCGGGATTTTCCCTCTCTGCTCCCGTATCTTGCGGGCCATCTCATCAGCAAAGGAGTTCTCACGGAACTCGGGAGGAGCACGAAAGACCACGGAGCATTTGGGGCAGTGAGGGGAACCGGTCGTCACCCACTGGGTTTGGATGCAGGAGAGGCAGAACGTATGTCCACAGGGGAGGGACACCGGCTGGATGAAAACACCCAGACACACTGGGCACCGGAACAGCTGCTCAGATAGCTGAGAGACTGACGATGACATGACTGAGGGCAGACAGATGAAAGAATGTTCATGTGGGAGAATAAGGCAATAGCATGCAGTCAAAATAGATTTGCCATTAAAGATGCTTTGATGAGCTCGTATCCTCTCAGAGCCAAAGAAGGTTCTAGTTAGAACATGTGAAGACTACAATGACCAAATCTCCCAGGTCGTTATTTCTCCAATAAATGCCATGAGCTGCTTAAACATGATTAATAAGCAAAATTCAAATATCACACAATTTCAGGTCTCGTTGGCTGTGAGGAATTATGGGTAAACCTGCCTCATGTTCCCAGGCCTGAATATTGGCTGTTTTACTCTGCTCACCTTATCTCAAAGTGTAGCAAGGAACAGTAATAATAAAATTTACAACAGGACATAGTGCACCGGGGAACGGCTCAGGCTGCACACATGTGCTAAGGTGCCATTCCAACATATTAAGGATCAATTTTGTTTAACATGTAGGGGAGACCAGATTTTTTAGCTAGAGTTCTCAAACTTTTATAAAAAGTACACACATTTATTTACTACAAACTGCACCGATTCAAAACTCAATTCAAATATCACAGCCCTCGTGATTTGATGTCAAATACATGGTGTTCCTTTGTTACAGCCTACCCCACTAGCAGGGTAGGTTGTAACACATGCTGTGGTAAGTTGTAACAATTAGACAAAAGAAGCAAAAACAGAGGCCACACCATGCAATATGCTTCAAAAAGAGGTTTTTGAAATAAAATAATAAAAGAACAATCCAGAACATTCTCTCTCTCTCTCTCTCTCTCTCTCTCTCTCTCTCTCTCTCTCTCTCTCTCTCTCTCTCTCTCTCTCTCTCTCTCTCTCTCTCTCTCTGTGTGTGTGTGTGTGTGTGTGTGTGTGTGTGTGTGTGTGTGTGTGTGTGTGTGTGTGTGTGTGTGTGACTTACCATAACTCATATCCACTTTCTACTCAGGAACGTTTTACTCAGGAGTGTGTGTGTGTAAATTAGTGTACTAGAACAAACCTGTAGGTAGAACATTTAGGTCAAATAATAAACAATGTCAATGTGTGTGTGTTACATGGCAGATACCATGTGCCTTCGCAACTGATCTGACTAACTTGTCCTTCTTTGTGATCTCATCAGACGCTTAAAAAAACACTTTCTTTTCCACTGCCTATGCTTTCTGTAATTTTTTTTTATCAAGAAAGTTTTCTTAGTTGTATGTAAGGTGATGGTTGTAACACGTTTTAAAGCTGTGTTTACAACCCACCCCACTCCTGACAGCCATTGTTTATCTAGCTGTATTAGCTAGCTAAACATTGGTGATTTGAAATTAACAGGGGAAAAATGCATTACCTGAAAAACTACAGTTTAATGTAATATAATTCATATGGTTTTATCTGCAATAGTATAAGTACTAAACAAAATGTAGTCTTACTTTCTTACCTCAAAATCAGTTTTTTCTCTATGGAATCTGCATGTGCCTGTTTCCAGCCTTGATATTCACCATGTAGGATAAGGGAGGAATTGGGTAAACACTGGAATGATCATATGACTCCTATCTTATCCGTGATCGGTGGAATTGATGGTGTACAACTCATCCCATGTTACAACCATACCTGGTCTCCCCTACTGTATAGACTGTAAGTTTTCTAAGTCCATAGGGGTGCAGGAAAAAATCGATTCGAGCTCGAATCGCGTTTCTAACATTGAACAATTCAGAATCGATTCTCATTTTCAAAAAATCGATTTTTTTTTTACGGGTGTGTGTGTGCCTTCTCAGCCACGGTAGTGCTAGGCAAAACAAGGAAACAGCCTTGACTATGTGCAGGCATGCTAGTAAAGCTACAGAGGGTTGTGCAGTGTACGGTATTTGTTGTTGCGCCGCTAAAGTATGAAGTCCAAACGGCTCCGCGGTCTTTGAAAGCAACCATTTGCAAACACTTTAGATTTTACCGTCAACCCGGCCCGGGTTAGAATGGGCTTGATCGTTTGCACACGCATAAAGATGCTACAGATGATATTCAGGAGTTACAGTGATTATAACTCCTGGTAAAATAAAGTTACAATAAAAAATAAAAATAACTTAGTTCATTGAGCACTCTAGTTCTGTCCTAACTAGATATTTAGACATAATACTGCTGTAGTACTGCGAAGTCATGTGGTCAGAGGTGAACTTCAGTGAACTTCAGCCAGTGTATCTTTGGACATAGATAATGCCGTTTGGCGTGATGGATAATTAAAGTCTAGCTCTTATTTATGCATAGAAACGTAAATCGACAACATAATCTGTAGCGTCTTTATGCGGATAAACGAGGGGAGTCTGAATTCGGCACAACACCGGCTGAAAGTAAAACTCGCACGTGAAATGCTACAGGCACCATTCAGACCATTCAGAAACTGATCAGTTCAGTTAAATGTGTTCAGTTCAGTAGATATATGCGGCTTTTAGAAAATACGGTATATATATATTTTTTCTTCTGTGAAGCGGAAATTCTGGCAGCTAACGTAAGCCTACCTATTTTATTAATGTAACAGCACTTTTATTTTAGGGAGCACTTTAATATATATATATATATATATATATATATATATATATATATATATATATATATATATATATATATATATATTGTGATTTGTTAAGGAAAAATGTGTAATTTTGTTTCTGGAAGTGGCATGTTCTCAGAAATAGGCAGCTAGTCTAAGCCTAATTCTTGTATGAAGCAATTTGTTGTTTTTTACAGAAAGAGCAGTATTTTTGTATAATAATATTTTTGAGTAGTGGCCAGTTCTGGCAGCTAGCCTAAGCCTACCAATTTTATTTACTTTACTACAGTTTTATTAGTTTAATGTAGTGTTCTGAGTGTCAGCCTCAAACAGACATGTTGTCTTGGATTTACCTTTGTGTGTTTACATTATTGCAATATGTTGATAAAACCTTTACCTTTACTTTCATGCCAGCAGACCGGAGTAGCTCGTTTTGAATTGAGAATTGTTTTTTAATCGGAAAAATAATCGTTTTTTAATTGAATCGTTGGGATCTGAAAGAAACAGGAAAAAATCGAATCGTGACCCCAAGAATCGATTCTGAATCGAATTGTGGGATTCCCAAAGATTCGCAGCCTTAATAACAATACTTACCCAAAGCCTATGATAGCTATAACAGAGTTCTTACCTTAGTTCAGGTGTGTGTCAGCATCAGCAGGTGCACTGGGACAGCAAGCAGCAGTTAGCAAGCTTCACTCCAGTCCTGAGTGGATGCTAGATAACCTTTTACCTTCTCTCCACCTCAGCAGGTCCAACCCTTGTCTCCTACAGAAAGCCCCTCCCCCAACCCTTGTCTCCTACAGAAAGCCCCTCCCCCAGCCCTTGTCTCCTACAGAAAGCCCCTCCCCCAACCCTTGTCTCCTACAGAAAGCCCCTCCCCCAACCCTTCCTGTTCAACCTTTTCCGCTGATCTAAAACAAAAGGACCCTAAAGACACATCAGCTATTGTCCTAAGAGGTTTCATAGTTTGAGTAGACTGATAAAGTTCAAAGAATTTCCTCACTGATATAATGAACTAAAACGGTGTTACTGTGTATTTTTTAACAATATTTTCACATTATTGAAGAAGGTAGCCTATGTGAGTTTCAGACTTTTCTGAAGAGTGTTCATAGGTAAAAAATAAAATAAAATAAAGAGCAACTCATGAACGGGTGATCAAACAGATCAGTGGGATGTCCATCCACAGTGTCCACATTCCCAGATAGAATAATACTGTCGCCATACACGTTTTATGGCGGATTAGTGAGAGGCGAAAGGCCGTTGAAGCCCATTTCGTATCTCCCGAGGGGAAACATAAACGCAATTATTGTTAACGAGCAAAAAGATGAGTTTAACACAACGTGATAAAAAAAGAGAAGTAGACATTACCACACTGACTTTGCGTCTTTTTAATTCATTTATGTCAACAATGTATGAATCTCTACAGTAACAGATGCGGTAGGGATGGGGGACCAGAAAGATTAGAGCAGCGGACCATTTTGTGATTTGACAGCGATGTGATTGAAAGAGACGCGGGGGTGAGGTGGGGGTGGTGGTGCTGAGGGTGGTGGGGGTGTGGGTTATGGGGGAGGTGTGTTCCGTGAGGGGGCGTGTGGGGGGTGGGGTGATAGTGGTAGTATAACATTCTTTCAGTTGGTTGCGAAATGATTGAGGGAGCTTGTGGAGAAATATCAGCGCACAGTTTTGCGTGAGGCTGAATCGAGGTCTCGACATTTAACTTTGGAAAGGTTGTGTGGTGCATATTTAGCCCGGGATTCCGAACAGGAAGAATCTATCTGTGGTAAGACTGGTGCCTACTTTCAGTATGCGAGATGTAACGATGTACGGGAGTTTAACGGGGATCCGCTATGCAGTGTAACTGGCACGTTTTATAGCCTGTATGCATTTTCGTGAAATAGTAGATGAGACGGTAGGAGAAAAACAAATAAACCATTTCACTCAGTAATTGAGAAATCGGACGTCACTACCTGTTGCTACAGAGTCGCTTCGTGTGCATTCCGTTACATGATGATGGGTTTCTCCCGTAGTGGAATAAACAGCTTCAACACGGTCACAATTCTGTACATAAATAACAGTTTGTGACTGTCAAGGGATATAGAAGAGTAAAAACTTTAATATGACAACCTAAAATAAGTGGTGGGAAGCTGTTTGTGACATACACTTTGTCAGTTTTTGATTAGAGTACGTTTTGTTCGCTGTTGAGCCATTAGATGATTATTCTTACTTTGTGTAATAATGATTCGAGCCTTTTCTGTTTTATCGGTTTGTCACTCCTCTGCAAATAGCATATTTTCCCCTTCGTCACCTAAATAGGGCAGTAAATTAAACCATTCTAAGTCTGGTCAGTGATGAATAGGCATCAAGGATGCAGGCTGTGGGTTTCTGTAATCAGCGTATATAGCTAGTGACTCTAATCTAGACGCCAAGAGTAACATAAACTCAGTAATACTGTTCACATTGACACAAGGCATTGAGCAAAGAAAAATAGGTGCAGGTCAGTTGGAGTTTATCATGTGGAATATCAGGTTAAGGGTTTGAACACGACTCTGTAAAAGCAAAGAGAACCCATCAAATCTACTGTTGGCATGGGACATCAGAAGAAGAGAGACTGAGCAAGAAATGGAAGAGTGGCTCATTTTGTGAAGCGTTCACTCTAGTCTTCTGGATTAATGGTGATAATCCCATTATAAATTAGAGAGGGTGTGGAGGAAAATATGGTGGGTTCCTGTTTGGGATGAAAGAGAAAGCGAGAAAGATAAGGTATTAGAGTCGGCCATGTTAGTCATCTGTCTAACACACATATGCATGTACACACATACCCATAACCACAGACAGGCATGTATACACATACCCATACACACACATAAGGATGTAAACACATAATCGTACCCACACATGAGCATGCATGGGTGTACACATATCCTTACATACACTATATTGCCAAAAGTATTCACTCACCTTCCTTGACTCACATATGAGCTTAAGTGACATCCTACTACTAATCCATAGGGTTCAATATGACGTTGGTCCACCCTTTGCAGCTAGAACAGCTTCAACTCTTCTGGGAAGGCCGTCCACAAGGTTTAAGAGTGTGTTTATGGGGATTTATGACCATTCTTCCAGAAGTACATTTGTGAGGTCGCATACTGAAGTATGAGAAGGCCTGGCTCTCAGTCTCCACTCTAATTCACCCCAAAGGTGTTCTATCAGGTTGAGGTCAGGACTCTGTGCAGGCCAGTCAAGTTCATCCACACCAGACTGCCATCCATGTCTTTATGGACCTTGCGTAGTGCACTGGTGCACAGTCATGTTGCAAGAGGAAGGGGCCAGCTCCAAACTGTTCCCACAAATTTGGGAGCATGGAATTGTCTAAAATGTCTTGCATTAAGCGTTCCTTTCACTGGAACTAAGGGGCCAGGCCCAGCTCCTGAAAAACAACCCCACACCATAATCCCCTCTCTACCAAACTTTACACTTGGTACAATACTGTCAGACATGTACCATTCTCATGGCTACCACCAAACCCAGACGAGTCCATTATATCCCGTGAACGAGCCTCCCCTGCTCTAAAGTCTAGTGGTGGTGTGCTTTACACCGCAATGTTGTCTCTTGTCATTCTGATATTGTGTTTATGGCTGCTGTTATTTGGATACTGTGTTTGTGTTCCTTGTTGTCATTCTGATGCTGTGTTTGTGGGTGCTGTGTTTATTGGTGTTGTCTTGTGTCATTCTGATGCTGTGTTTGTGGGTGCTGTGTTTATTGGTGTTGTCTTGTGTCATTCTGATGCTGTGTTTGTGGGTGCTGTGTTTATTGGTGTTGTCTTGTGTCATTCTGATGCTGTGTTTGTGGGTGCTGTGTTTATTGGTGTTGTCTTGTGTCATTCTGATGCTGTGTTTGTGGGTGCTGTGTTTATTGGTGTTGTCTTGTGTCATTCTGATGCTGTGTTTGTGGGTGCTGTGTTTATTGGTGTTGTCTTGTGTCATTCTGATGCTGTGTTTGTGGGTGCTGTGTTTATTGGTGTTGTCTTGTGTCATTCTGATGCTGTGTTTGTGGGTGCTGTGTTTATTGGTGTTGTCTTGTGTCATTCTGATGCTGTGTTTGTGGGTGCTGTGTTTATTGGTGTTGTCTTGTGTCATTCTGATGCTGTGTTTGTGGGTGTGCATTGAAATTCTAATCCAATGTTCATGTCTAGCTACTCCCATGAGATTTGCCAGTATGGCAGTCCGTATTCGCCGGACCGCTGAACCAGCTGAGCCAGAACCAAAGCCAGAACCGGAAGCGGAACCCAAACTCCACTCTGCTCCCCAGACTCCTCCCCTGGCCCCTCCCACACACCACAACTATGACAACATGAAGAGCAAGTTCATGAATGAACTGGAGCACCTGCCACGTGAGTATTTGCCCCCTGCTGGCCTCTAGGTGAAAGGGTGAGATGTCTTCAAGACACTCCGTGCTGTAAAATGCACCTTATTGTAAAAGAGACTAGAGCACAGTTGGACTAGCTCCAATAAAACTGCATAGTCATTTGTGCAGCCATTTACATACACCAGAAAATACCCCGCTTGTAATAGGCTTATCACCATCAAGGACTGAAATGTTTGGATTGATGCTATCTTTTTGCTACACATTGTGCACACATTTTGAGCTGATTGACATTAGCCAAGAAAGCAGTGTTACAGCCGGCTAAGCCTTTAGCAGCAGCTAAGAAGCATTTACATTACAACATTTCACAGACACTTTAATCCAGAACGACTTAGATATTCATCACTTATCCTTGGGGATGCAAAGAGGCATCTATGCTAATGCGTCTTTAACAGAAGATGAATTTATGTCCAAGCTCTTGACTATTGGTCTCACAGTGTATTTCTGAATTGATCCTTCAACATGTAGCACATTACTGTAATAAATAACTACATAGTGGCGTTGGCGGAAGTGCTGTAAATACTGTCACCTGAGCACATTTTAATAAATAGTTTCAGTGTTGTAGTACAAAAAGACTAAAGACTGCAAAAATGATTTTAAGAGGATGTAACAGAATGAGATGTGGGACCTGTTGAGTTTTGCCCTGTCTTGTGGCACTGAGTATGAACAGTATTGTGAGTAAGAGCAGTATTGTGCATGAGTAGTGTTGTTGGTTTTTTGTGAAATCTGAACTTGAACTGTTCAGTTAAGTAATGAACGTGAATGCTAGTGTAATTCACATAACCATAAGACATAAGGTTTCCCAGGCTTGGTAAGCCTTTCTATCAAGAAGAGTTGAAAATGGTTGTATCATTGCTACTTTGCAAGCTTAACTGAACATTCATGACTCTTACCCAAAGGGGATATTTGGAACTGTCTGCTCCGATGGGCATAACTTTTACTACTCCTGGAAACAAGAACCTGGTTGCTCCATGTGTAAAAGATATATGATATTTTTGGCATGCCATTGTGGTATGTCTCGCCATTTAACAGGTTTGCTAAAAGAACATGGCGTAATTCTCCAGGGAAAATAATTTACTTTAAGTCGAAACAATCTTTTTCCAAAAGGGGGATATGATCAGTGAATGCTTGGTGGACGTTGGAAAAAGCAAGACACGCGTGTAAATCTGGAATTTCTTTATTCTGTTGATTATAAAACCACAGCAATGATGTGGCCAGTACAATGAGAGCTACTGAAATCGCTGGTAGAGCGACTCGGGTTGCAACATTGCAGTGGACCAGCAGTTAGTTTGGTAGTGTAGCCACGGAGCAGCACATGTGTAGCAGCACATTCTGGGCCCTGTACACTCTCAATGTCAATGGGCCCCTATAAACGCCTGTAAACGAGGCACATGAGCAAAATGGGCTCTTCTCCCTACCCCCCCCCCCCCCCCCCCACCTGCCCTGCTGGCATCCTTTACCTGTTACCATGGTGATGGACCTTCCCCTCTGTGCAGTGCCCATGTGGGCGGTGGGGGCCGTGGTGGTGGTGCTCCTGGCCCTCGTGGCATGCTTCATCTTCTGCGCCTTCAAGAAGTGCTTCGGCAAAAAGAGGAAGTCCAAGAAAGGCAGGGAGCGCAAGGGAGTGGCACACAGACGCAAGGCTGCAGAGGAGGGGGAGATGACTGCAATGTCCAAGGTAAGAATACAAACTCTTCCTGAAAAAGAGTGTCATTTTTATTTAAAAAGCACGGTGAAAACAATTGTCAAGCAAAGTACCATACAGAGTGTGGTATGTGAGTATTAACTAAAGTACTGTACAGAGAGTATGTGAGTATTAACTAAAGTACTGTACAAAGTATGTGAGTATTAACTAAAGTACTGTACAAAGTATGTGAGTATTAACTAAAGTACCATACAGAGAGTATGTGAGTATTAACTAAAGTACTGTACAGAGAGTATGTGAGTATTAACTAAAGTACTGTACAAAGTATGTGAGTATTAACTAAAGTATTGTACAAAGTATGTGAGTATTAACTAAAGTACTGTACAGGATATGTAAGTATTACCTAAAGCGTTGTACAGAGTGTATGAGTATTCAGTGAACTACTGTATAGTATGTGACTAGTAACCAAAGTGCTTTACAGAGAGCATGTGAGCGTTAACTAAAGTAGCATACAGAGAGTATGTGGATATTACCTAAAGTACTGTACAAAGTTTGTGTATCAACTAAAGAACTGTACATAGTATGTGAGTATTAAGTAAAGTACTGTACAGAATGTGTGAGTACTAACTAAAGTACTGTGTAGTGTATATTTTTTGGATACACACATGAGGCTGATAGACTATAAAACCTTCCTATATAACCTTTTGTTAACTTAGTAATCATTAAGACCAAGAAGAGCCAGATGATGAGAAGATGATGAGAAGATGATGAGAAGATGATTAGAAGGCCTCTGCTCTGCTGTCTGCAGTTAATATCTTTGAGTCCTCAAGAGCAACATGTTTAATGGGAACACTGGTGTCCTGTTGTTACTATTCAGCAGGAGGAAGGTGAGATAAAAGATGGAGAGGAGGAGAAAGAAGAACATGAAAACCTGGGAAGGCTGGAGTTTGCTCTGGACTACAATTTCACTGAAGCTCAGGTATCACCATTTGTTAGCACCAATGTACAGCACAAGAGGTTTCATTTAACTATGCCCTTGTAGGGAATTTGTTTGAGCACATGGTTTAAACACTAATGTGTTTCTAAAAAGTATAGCTTTTTACTGTAGCATTATTTTAATTAATAAAACAAGAATATAAAGTGAAATAAACACACTGAAGTAACAAAATGACGTATTTTATTATGTTCTTGTTCTAGCTGATAGTCAGTGTGCTGCAGGCTCGAGACCTGGCTGCTATGGACATTGGTGGAACATCTGATCCATATGTGAAGGTCTACTTGCTTCCAGACAAGAAGAAGAAGTTTGAGACCAAAGTTCAGCGCAAAAACCTTTGCCCAGTGTTCAACGAGACCTTCGTCTTTAAGGTCTCACCTTCACTGTCCAGGTGTCCCCATCTTAGAATCCCACCTGATGCTCATGATGGATCTAATATTTTCCCATTGAGTTGGGTCAGGTGCTTTTGAGGCAGGAAAACAAGACATATGTCCCCCAAATCTGTTAATGTGTTTGTCTCTAGACTCAGATGTCCTTTGAAACTCATTGTACCAATGCAGGCACCCATTACCACACTGTACTATGTGGTTCAAGTTTTGAATTGTGAGTGTTTAGATGCTTGCTTCCCTACTAATGTCACCTTTTGCTATGTGTGTTTGTGAGTGTACCGTGTGGATCCAGATAAATGTTCATCTCAGTAGTTCACTTTCTTTGTGTGTGTCTCTGTAACAGCATGTGATGCTGTCCCAGACTCTTGTGTCATGAATATCATCCAGAGCTCCCAGACGCCCCTGCTCCCCCACAGTAGTTTTGTCTTTCATTCTGTGATTGGCAGCAGGACAGGTATCACTAAATGTATTACATGGTCCTTTGGCTTATGGTGTTCATCATCGCATCACCCAACATCTTTAAGAATGATTTTGTATTTACATGTTGTATCTCTCTCTCTCTTTCTCTCTCCATGTTCTGTATCTCAGATCCCCTATTCTGAATTGGGTGGTAAGACCTTGGTTCTTCAAGTCTTTGACTTTGACCGTTTTGGCAAGCATGATGTGATTGGCCAGATGAAGATCCCTATGAGTAGTGTGGACCTGGGACAGCCACTGCACCAATGGAGGGACCTGGAGAACGCAGACAAAGAAGAGGTAGAGTAGCAGTCGTCTGTAGTGTGCTTCATAATAACACATACTAGAGGGTGGATAGGAAACTGCATGTTCCTTCTATCTGCTAGGTACATGCAGAGCGTCCTAGACTATTTTCCTTCTGTTCTATTTAATTCTGTTTTAAAAGTATTTCCGTGAGCCCTGAAAAGTGTCTACAAGGAACTGCTTTAATTACAGAGGTCTGAATAAATTAAACTGATTTTGCTCCAGTGCATTATTTTTAAACTGACACTGAAGCACAGTTTTATCTGAAAGAACTCGCAGATCTAATATCGGATAAGATGCTTTATTATTTGTTGTAATAAACAAACTGATGTTATGGAGTTACTGGAAACGTGTCGAATCACGGTGGCACAAGTTGCTTTTAAAAGATTTAAAAACACATTGACTTCTTGTTACTGTGTAGTGAATCGCTGGGTCAAAGGGTTATGATGGGGGTCATTTTTGCAACTAGGACTAGAACTGCAAACTGCAGTTCCATCAGCAACCCAACCTTAAATAATCCAGAATACCAAAACACAATTTAAATGTGTTAAAACACAACATATACCAAACATCAACTTTAGAGAAGCAGTGGACCAATTTAGAGTATTAAATTCTAATTTTGTCTTATTTTGAAATCTTCACAAAATTCAGAAAATTAAACTGTGCAAGACACCGAGAAAGGCATAAGCCCCGGAAAAACATTCGCTATACCCCGTTGCTAAGTAACCAGCCGACTTGCCGCTTACACGTAGCTAAGAGTGTTTGTGTCTTTGTTCTTCACTGCTGAGCCCTTGATCTTATTCAGCAGCTCTGCTGGACTGTAACACACGTCTTAATCAGCAGCACACCATGGCTATGTGATTCAAGATCTGCACAACTGTGGTTGTCAATACGCGTTTGGATTAAAAGCTGCCCGCCAGAAATAAGAATCTGCTATTGCCAGTTGTAGTCTGCAGTGTGAGCTTGCACTCTTTCCCAATAGGCCTAAATTTAATATGTAATTCATTTCAAGTTATCTGTCTCTCTCTCTGTCTCTTTCTTTCTTTCTTTCCCTCCCTTTGCCTTGCAGCAAGACAAGTTGGGTGATATCTGTATCTCTCTACGTTATGTCCCCACTGCTGGCAAACTTACGGTCAACATTATGGAGGCCAAAAATCTAAAAAAGATGGATGTGGGTGGTTTATCAGGTACCCATCCTCACCCTGCCTCGTTACCTTATCAAAAAAGCCTTTTTGTAATATCTGCTTACCAGTATCGTGACATGCAAATGATTTGGCCCAATGATGAAGTCCATGATTCTTTGCATTTCAGATCCTTTTGTGAAGATTGTGTTGCTTCACAGTGGTAAACGGCTGAAGAAGAAGAAGACCACGGTGAAGAAGAACACGCTGAATCCGTATTTCAATGAGAGCTTCAGCTTTGAGGTCCCATTCCAACAGATTCAGGTACAACTATTGAATCAATATGTATTGCAACAGTTCCATGATAGAGCTCATGGTGGTTCTATCTACAGATGATCTGGAAACTTGTAAGGGACGTAAGTAAGTCTAACAGCACATTAAAATGGTTATGTCAGTGTGATTCATCGCAAGCCGTTGCCTTGGTCACCTTAGTGTATACAAGTGGTAAAAGGGAGCTGTGTAAACACAGGACTTATATATGACTGTGTTCTGTGTAGTAACACAGTGGCTTGAAGGTCTTGAGGGTGCAGGACTCGACCTGATTTCTCACCTTCAGTGGTTTTGAACTGGACTCTAAATTGTAGTCAAGGATCAGAACAACAAAGGCAGTAAATATTGACAGCTACATTTAATATGGTTGATTGAGTGAACTTTGGATAAAAATACAATACAGACTGAAAGTGAAATAAGTTCTAAGGAACTGAGCATGGTTTTATAATACTTTTTATTTTTATTTTAATGTTATTTTCTGCCACTAACAAAATTCCTTCCTGTTCTCTCCCAATCCAGAAAGTCCAGCTCCTCATCACTGTTTATGACTATGACAAACTGGGGAGTAACGACCCCATTGGCAAGACCTTCATTGGCTTTGGTGCGACTGGTGTTGGCCTACGTCATTGGTCGGACATGCTGGCCAATCCCAGACGTCCTGTGGCCCAGTGGCACACCCTGCAGCCGGAGGATGAAGTGGAAGCTGTGCTCAAAGCACCCCATCAGTAAACATAACCATCACTATGTCTACCAGCAACTCATCACAGTTATGTTTTGCTTCATTTCCTATGTTCAAACCAGTTACATGTTTGGCCTAGCATGTTTGCCAGCTGTGACCATTTGTTGATGTCCTGGGGAGTAAAACTGTTAATCTCAATTACACTGGCTAATGACACACTATGAAACTAAACTCTGGTAATCTAATTGTCCTCTTCATTCAACATGCATTGGTATATCTTCCACTCTTGAAGCTCGTTTTGTTTTTGTGAGATTTTCTTCTGTCATGTATTGCTTGTATTGTTTTGTTTCCTATGAGATTAAAGTGTGATGTCAGTTCATTTTGTCATGACAGCGTTCTGCATGAGCTCCAGGGGCAGACCCTGTGGGGTGTTCTCAATGATTTGGTGAAGTCGTAGATGTTTTAAAAGATGTATTTGTTGAATAACTGCAAAGCTTCTTTGTTTAGGTAGCTTCCTCGTCTATAGAAGTGACAGTTCATAGCCAACTGTCTACATTGTTTTGTTCAAACTGGATGCTATTCCCTGAATGTATGCTAAAAACTAAAAAAAATACTTCAAAGAGTAACTAAAAGCTCTGTGTTCAAAACTATTTGATTTTGTAAATGTTTTTCTACATATTTCGCTTGTGTGGATCTGTGTGTGTCTGCATGCTGCATGAAGGATACAAATAAAGCAATTCAATTCATTTGTACAGTTCCTTTTCATAAGAGATGTCACAACTATTTACAGAAACCCAGGTCCAAGGTTAACACTAGCATGGACCAGCTCACTCAGATGGTGAGGAAAACAGTGAGAGGAACCAGGAGAGGAAACCCTGAGAAACATGAGACAGCAAAGTTGTAAGGGAGACGTCTCAGATAGCAGAGAAGTTTACATGAGTTACATGAGTGAGATTATGCAGAAGAGCCTTGAAAAGATCAAACAAATGCCAACATTAAGATTTACGAATGATGATGGATGTGAGATTATTAATAAAAAGGCCAGGTGGTGAGCACAAAGCTGTGGAGCAGGAGTGTTTCAGAGGCAGGGCAAAGACGGGGGCCCAGCAGGAGGAACTCACACTGGACTCGTCCTCAGGCACGCCCTCATGTGAGAATCAACACAGTGGCCCAGCAGGATGCTAGCTAGGTCTGGAGCACATGGTGCAGTATTCCAGAACGCCTCCAGGTCACAGCGTAAAAAACAAACTGATGCTGCTTTGTCTGTTAGTCTTCTTGAGCACAGTGAAGAATGATACCAAAATGTATGATGTATTTGTGAAGTAAATCACAAGCTAATGAATTTGTGGAGTAAACACCAAGGTAATGTGTTTGTGGAGTAAACACCAAGGTAATGTGTTTGTAGAGTAACCCAATAATGTGTTTGTGGAGGAAATGAAAGCAAAAAAGTCTAAAGAAAACAGCTAATGTTCTTTTCGCTCAATTAAGTAGCATTAGATTCTCATCAGGTAGTAACCATGGTTTCAAAGCTAATATACTGTGCATAATTTACTATGCCTATTAATTTCCAAATTCATTTAATTTTATATTTTATAATATGATTATTGGATTGTTTATACATTAATTCTCATTTTTCAATAGTGGTCATATTAACATATATGAAATTTTTTTTTTATAATAATAATAATTATTATTATTATATTGGTAAGATAAGGCATGATAAGATGAGATCAATATTGAGAGATATGAGTAAAATAGTTCAGTTATAATGAATAGTCCAGCAGATACCCAGAATGCAGTAATATTACTCCAAGTGAAATGTTTGCTCAAATGACAAACCACAGCCTTCATTCAGTGACTGTCAATTGAGCTTCATATGGACTCTGATCCTGTAATACAGTGTAATACAGTGTAATACAGTGGTTGTGGGGAGCATGCACATGGATGCACAAAGCACATGTGTGTGCAGAACGTAGGGGTCTCAGGCCCCGTCCACACGACGCCGGAGGTTTTTAAAAAACTCCGGCGTCGTGTGGACGGGGCCTCAGAAGAGGAATACTACTACTGTTGAGAGAGACATATTCTGAAAACACTTCCAAATACCCCAAATCCCAAAATGATAATGGACTAGTGAAACAGTCAGTTAGCCATGAATGCCAATTTATGTTGTAGTCTACCCCTTTAATGTCTTCTCTTTTAACTAATGAAACAGCAACGAAGTACTGAATGTGTATAAGGCTGCTTTTATTAACATATTAGTAGGCAGTGACGTCATAACATGGAATCCATATACATCATCTGTTGCACAAGCAAAATATATATTAAAAGAACAATGTGGAAAGGGCAAAATCAAATTTGGAGTGAAAAAGAATTAAATCACTACCATCTGAGCAATAAAAAATCCATTTAAAGGCAGTTTTTCGAGCTAAAGGCAGTGTATGATCTTTGTAAGGCAGCTTATCTCTGAGACCTGGTCCTGCGGACTCCGTCGTCAACAGGAACAGGTGTTCTCAGCTCGTGAAGGGTTAACTAATTACAGAAGCAAGCTGAACACTGAAGTGTTATCTTCATGGGGTCCCAAGGATCAAGACTGCGACTCTATGGCCTAGATGGGCAGCGATTCACATTTTATCTCTTTACATTTGGCGCAGAGCAGGCC
The DNA here is from genome assembly GCF_052324685.1 of Brachyhypopomus gauderio. Lineage (NCBI taxonomy): Eukaryota > Metazoa > Chordata > Actinopteri > Gymnotiformes > Hypopomidae > Brachyhypopomus > Brachyhypopomus gauderio. Next base: position 27,893,079 of record NC_135217.1, read on the forward strand.
ATGAAGTGGCATTTTATCGCTATGCTGTCAAACTATACCTGCAATCAGCATCAATTACTACATAATTTTATATATGTGATTGTTTATACTGATTTGTAAAGAAATGCTCATTAATACATGTTCTGTGCTCTTAATACCTATAGATAAATGATGTAGGCATTACTCCAATACACCGCAAAGACGTAAACAGGATTATTTTTCCCTCTGTGTGGTTCTGTTCGCAATTACGTGATACGCCTATTCTGAATATGACCACTAGGAGGCACTCTTGATTTACAAAAACACAGACGCGCATACGGGGACGCGCTGCTGCTTTGCTCTAAAGTAGAATTCATCTAATAAACTTCAGTTGACGGAATGGCGCTCGGTCATACAGACGTGAAGCCGATGCTTGTATTTCTTTTGATTATTCGTTTCCATTTTCCTTACGGAAGTTCTCTGCAAAGGCCTTTAAAACACTGAATTTAATATTTGTGCCAGGCGTTGTTCCAGCCACAAAGAAGACTAGGCTAAAGAGCACCATGACTGACGCAAAATTCTAAGATAAAGAATTATTAAAACGGAGTTGTTTAAGAGTATTGTCTGGAGAGTCAAAAAGAGTCTGTTTATTGAAGTAGCACATAAATGCTAGTAGCAGTTCCTTATTGGTGCACGGACATTCATATAAAAGTCTATTGCTTTAGAGTCACTAATGAAATGAATGTATGATGATTTTCTATTCTGAAACAAAAACGATCACATTTCAGTGTCATAACAAAAAAGAGTAACTAGCCTTCTACGGAATGGAAACCATACACATACACATTGTAAGATTAAAATATATAATAAAACAATTTTGAAATGTCATTGCATGTGTTTTTTACTTTCATATGATTAAGAACTCAACTCTTATTGACTAGATGAGTTCTAGATGTGATGGTAGTACATTAATGAATAGAAAAATAAAAAGAAAGACACTGTACTCGATAGAAACACCAGTTCTTATTATGTTCCTGCTAACTCATCTTTACTAACGCACAGTAAAATTTCTCACCAACTCTGTTGTTTCATTGGTCAGTTCTCACATTTCTTTGAGTGATCTCTTTAGTATACTACTTAGATTATTATTATATAGATGTTATTTTACTCAGAGTAGGTCAACAATACTTAGAATAGGAATTTTCTATTTTGATCATCATTACATTAAAGAGATTTTGAATGTTTTTTTCACCATAAAATGCAAACACATGTGCATGCACGCACACACACGCACGCACGCGCACACACACACACACACACACACACACACACACACACACACTCACACACACACACACACACACACACACACACACACACACACACACACACACACACACACACACACACACTATCTAGTCACTGTCTCGATCCTCATCCTGTTCCACTAGCACTAGCTCCTCCTCCTCCTCCTCTTGCTCCATCATCTCCCCTGACTCTTCCACTTCCACTGTTTCTCCGCCTTCCATCTCCACCTCCTCCTCCCCTCCTCCCTCCATCACTTCATTATCAACCTCTTCTGTCTCCCCACCTACTTCCACCATCTCAGTGCCCTGGATCTCCACCTCTCCTTCACGGATCTTCTTCACATGGAACGTGAATGGCGGCACCTTGTACACAGCCGTTTTGGACCGAGCATAAATGGTATGGTCGGGCGTGAAGGACTTCACCATCTTCTTCTGCGAGGTCTTCATCTTCTCTTTCCGCTCAGGGTTGACGGACATGCGGGTGCTCAGCTTGCCCATTTTCTTCTCAATGTTGTGACGTGTCTTCTCGAGGTTCTCCCTTGTCTTCTGCCTAGTCTTCTCCAAGTTCTCTTTGGTCTTTTGCTTCGTCTTTTCCAGGTTTTCTTTGGTCTTCATACGTGTCTTCTCCAGGTTCTCTTTGGTCTTCTGCTTGGTTTTCTCTAGGTTCTCCTTTGTCTTCTGCTTGGTCTTCTCCATCTTTTCCTTGGAGAAGACCGTTTTGATGTTCTGGACCCGTTGCAGGCTGCTGCGCTTGATACGTTCGGCCCGAGTCTCTTCGATGGTCTCCTCGATCTCAACCGCTTCCTCGTCAGAGGACAGGTCCAGGTGAGCCTTCTCTCCACCATCATCTTCTGCCTCATCCGCAGCTTGTTTGAGCTCCAGCTCACTCTCGCCCTCTGCTGGCTGTGTCACTTTCAGGGACTTGGCCACTGAGACTTTGGAGGGAAGTTTTACTTCGTCCTGAAAAGAGACAAAAGGAGACATGAGGGAAATCGGTGGACACCATCTCTATCATCACAAACAGGTGATTAATTCCACAAATACTTGACTACACACACATTTTATATTCCTCTCTCTTTCTCTCTCACATACACACACTTTCATTACTATATTTAAAGGGTTTTCAATTTACATATGTATTACTGCAACTAAACTTTGAGATGCTTATATTTAAATCTAACTTTAACCAAAAAGAATCCTGCCAACTCTTTTGTGTTCTGAACTGTAAATAAGCATTATAGACTAACAAAATCCCAAAGTAACAAACAATAAACACACATACACATGTGGATCAGATGGGTTTGTTTTGTAGAATCTCTTATTCTCCATTCACACATAAACACTGTTCCAAATTGTTTATACATATACCAGATATACCAGATGCTTAAAACTTTTAACACTGAAGCTTTTTGCCATTGAAATGTCCCAGAGCTGAGCTATTGAGTCAAGTCTAAACAAATGTAGAAAGGTATAGATACCCAGTCAGTATATATATATATATGTGTGTGTGTGTGTGTGTGTGTGTGTGTGGGAGAACTTGAGGGGGGAATTCTTTTAACTTCTGGGTTGTTATCATTCTCTATCTCAGCTATGCCTCATCACCCGGCACTCTTTCTCAGTTTTCCACTTTTCCACCAATCTATCACTCCATTCATTTCTTCCAGTCACGTAAGGAAAATTAATTACCTTCCTTTGCCAAAAGCATGTAACAGATCGCTCATGAGCCAACTGCCAAAACCAGCCCATATCCTGTCTCTATTTACTCCCCCTAACGGGCCTATTGTTTAAGATCTGCAATGCATATAAAACCACTCGTATGCACCTACTCATACACGCTCACGAATAAGCATGCTCACACATCAACGTACACAACCGCCTACACACACTCAGACACTTACACGAAATAAACAAAGCCTGGGGTTGATTAAATGGGTAAATATTTTAATCTGACAGTCTGACACTTATAATTTATATGTTGTAGCTTGAAATCTTATTGATTAACAGGACACAAAGGTTGCATATGTGAAGTACAGAGGTAGCCAGGCAGAGCTATAATTAAGGGTGGATTAGGGTTCACATCAAACTGTAGTTTTCATATCAGACAAGAAGCCCATGTTTTCTAAATGTATGTAAGATAAAAGCCCCCGGCCACACCCAACCACACACAGACGCACACACCCCAGCCCCTACGTCTGCAGGGCTCACACACACCCAGCTGTAGTGGTTCTTAGGCTCCGGTGGTGCTACTCTCCTTTGCTGACCCTTTCCCAGCCTGTTTTTGCCCCGCCTCGCCCCGCCCAAGCTCTCTCCCTTCTCTCATTCTCCACATTCCATTCACGGAAGCCCCGGGGTTCCTGTACACGGGAAAAGTTGTTTTTTTTCCCACCAGTGTGCGTGATGCACCAAGGCCCCTCCGCTTGGCAAACACACCGTCTCCATAGCGGCAGGAGCGTGTGGCCGGGGCTGTGTTTGAACGGAGGACATGAAAGAGCTGTGTGTCTTCGAGGGCCTCGCGGGAATGATCCACGCCGCTTTTGTAGAGGTTTTATGTGAGTGGAAATTCATGTGCTTTCCTCTCCTCGACGTCAGAGCCGTGGTCCTGAGGGGCCTGTGTGAGCTTGTGTGCGTACGTTGTGGAGGGCTGGGGGGTTCGGGGGGTTGGGGGGGCAGAGGGGGGGGTGTGAAGCACCATGATAAGATTTTTGATGATCTCACCCTTCACTCCTTCACTCCTTACACTTGCTGCTGCATGTACATCCTCGTCCAAAAATGTCATTCCACTAAATGTTTTTCTCTTCTGTGAGTCAGTGTTAATTACCATGGAAAAAGAGCAACGTTTGAGAGGTAAATAGTGAAAAAAGAATCTTATCATGGTGTGCTGCTATGTGGTTCTGCAGATATGGGCATCAGAGAGCAAAGCTCAGTGTGTGATGTTTAAGACTCAGACTGCAGGTCTCGATTTCTCACATCTTTATGGGTTGATTTGAACTTTACCTGTTGACTGCCCAGGCTATCTGATGGACTACCTGACATTCATTCTCTCTCCTGTTTTTTCTCTATCCATATTTCTTCTATCTTTAACATCTGTCTTTCAATTGTACATAGTAGCTACATTTTGCTCAGTGGGTTAAACTTGTAATTATATCTTGCTTTAATCAAATTCAAGGATCAGTTCAATTCAAAGCATAAGTTCCATAGGCCTAACCTCATGGTGTAATAAACAGCATGAGGTCAGGGAGAGCCAGTCGTACATAAACAGCATGAGGTCAGGGAGAGCCAGTCGTACATAAACAGCATTCTTTCAAAGCATCTGGAGTGGAGGAACAAGAACACAGAAAACATGTAACAGGAAGCCAGGCAATCACCTTGGCCAGCCAGAAGCCCCGCCCTCTCATCAACGTCTCATTGTTCTGCTCTTCAGACAGGAAGTGAAACACACTTGGCCCTGAGAACTGTGTGGTTGTGGATTTGTGTGTGTGTGTGTGTGTGTGTGTGTGTTTGTGTTGGAGGGAAGACTCAGTTTCCTAAAGAAAGGAAACTCTAAAAGGTCTTGTTCTCCTCAGCCTCTAACGTGAACCAACCGTAGAGGGTTCATTTTATGAGGGACACAAGTTCTGCGTGTGCCTTACCTTACAAGGCCATGCCACTGTTTAGCATTAAAACACTCAGCCTGTCGGCATGAAAGAGCTCATTTGCACATGCACAAAGTCACATTCAAGCTTGTGTAATGTATCAAAAACCCCACATTATTCTCCCACTTCTTCATACCTGTGCAAGCTCATCTGGGCGACCAGTGAACAGTCAATGGTGGTGAAAACATTTATATCAGAAAGGTTTCACAGATATTAAATGTGCACAGAAAGCGGTCAAATGTGAGAAGGTTTAATGGCGTGAGCTGCTGTTTCTTTCATGAACGGAAGCAAAAAATGAAAAATGAATTGTAGCGTTTGAGAATGTAACACTGTTCTTTGATAAGGGCTTTATCAGCCCTGCAGGAACTCCTGGATAAGCTCACAATTCTTCACAGAGCTGCACCCAGTGCTCTCCTGAGCTCCTGGCATAGTCAGGCTAAAGAACGCAATACATCCCTCTTCCACTCTTAGAGCTTCTAGTCTTAAAATGCTCTCTTCTTGTTTACATGTGAAAATACATGTGCAAGCACAAGAACACACACACACACACACACACACACACACACACACACACACACACACACACACACTCACACACTCACTCACACACTCACACACTCACACACTCACACACTCACACACTCACACACTCACACACTCACACACTCACACACACACAGTTGCTTAGAGAGTCTAGAGTAGCTGTCACATAAACAGAGTGGACAACTTTACTTTTCCATGAGCTATGAGTCAGAACACACACACACACACACAGTTACACAGAGTCTCACAGAGTTAGTGAGAGCGAGAGACAGAGAGAGAAAGAGAGAAAGAGAAAGAGAAAGAGAGAGAGAGAGAGAGAGAGAGAGAAAGAATTGACATGATAAGTGACTATATGAGCAGGAAGAATATATGTGTTTGGCTGTATTGGAGTTCATTCTTAATACTTCAAGTGTGTAGTGTTTATGTGAAGTTATAAACCAATAATAGTGCCAGTGTGATGTGGATCTTGTTTGGATCTGTAAGGCTGCTTCTTCTCTCACAGGGTTTGTATATGATTTCATCAATCATATGATGAAATCAGCAACTATTCTATGTTTAATCTACCTCTCTGGTCTGTGAATCACTGTGCCATGATGCAAACCACTTCAAGGGCTGTGTTACCTGTACAAATTTACATGCTTGCACTTTGTCCAAAAAACACCAGTAGGTCATGTAAATAAATATGGAAAAATATGACATAAGACTTCATTTCTCTTCTTTGCCCATAGGGACAGAAGTAAGGTGTAGTGTGTGCGCATGTGTGTGTGTGTGTGTGTGTGTGTGTGTGTGTGTGCGCGTGTGTGTGTGTGTGTGTGTGTGTGTGTGTGTGGAAGTTTTCCACTGACTAACAGAGGCCCCACTCTTTAGCCACATATGAAGAGTTCTTTTACATCTTTTTGACTGCAACCAGCCCATGGTGCCATGGCAACGGGGGAATCCCCCCCCCTTCAGAGCATACCCTGGCCCCGCCTCAGTGCCCCACCCTCAGGATGACCTCACAGCCTGAGGAGAGGAAACACTGATGGTGGGGGGGTTTCCCCAGTATATAGCAACTCTTATACTATGTGGCAGGGAATCCTTCTCACTAAATATACAACACAACTGAACTAGGAAAAGCAAACATGAGTCATGCATAAAACAGACTGGGAGAGAGAGGAGAAGAGAGAGAAGGAAAAGAATGAAAGAAACAGATATATATACTAAGGCTGCGAATCTTTGGGAATCCCACAATTCGATTCAGAATCGATTCTTGGGGTCACGATTCGATTTTTTCCTGTTTCTTTCAGATCCCAACGATTCAATTAAAAAACGATTATTTTTCCGATTAAAAAACGATTCTCAATTCAAAACGAGCTACTCCGGTCTGCTGGCATGAAAGTAAAGGTAAAGGTTTTATCAACATATTGCAATAATGTAAACACACAAAGGTAAATCCAAGACAACATGTCTGTTTGAGGCTGACACTCAGAACACTACATTAAACTAATAAAACTGTAGTAAAGTAAATAAAATTGGTAGGCTTAGGCTAGCTGCCAGAACTGGCCACTAGTCAAAAATATTATTATACAAAAATACTGCTCTTTCTGTAAAAAACAACAAATTGCTTCATACAAGAATTAGGCTTAGACTAGCTGCCTATTTCTGAGAACATGCCACTTCCAGAAACAAAATTACACATTTTTCCTTAACAAATCACAATATATATATATATATATATATATATATATATATATATATATATATATATATATATATATATATATTAAAGTGCTCCCTAAAATAAAAGTGCTGTTACATTAATAAAATGGGTAGGCTTACGTTAGCTGCCAGAATTTCCACTTCACAGATGAAAAAAAATATATATACCGTATTTTCTAAAAGCCGCATATATCTACTGAACTGAACACATTTAACTGAACTGATCAGTTTCTGAATGGTCTGAATGGTGCCTGTAGCATTTCACGTGCGAGTTTTACTTTCAGCCGGTGTTGTGCCGAATTCAGACTCCCCTCGTTTATCCGCATAAAGACGCTACAGATTATGTTGTCGATTTACGTTTCTATGCATAAATAAGAGCTAGACTTTAATTATCCATCACGGCAAACGGCATTATCTATGTCCAAAGATACATTGGCTGAAGTTCACTGAAGTTCACCTCTGACCACATGACTTCGCAGTACTACAGCAGTATTATGTCTAAATATCTAGTTAGGACAGAACTAGAGTGCTCAATGAACTAAGTTATTTTTATTTTTTATTGTAACTTTATTTTACCAGAAGTTCTAATCACTGTAACTCCTGAATATCATCTGTAGCATCTTTATGCGTGTGCAAACGATCAAGCCCATTCTAACCCGGGCCGGGTTGACGGTAAAATCTAAAGTGTTTGCAAATGGTCGCTTTCAAAGACCGCGGAGCCGTTTGGACTTCATACTTTAGCGGCGCAACAACAAATACCGTACACTACACAACCCTCTGTAGCTTTACTAGCATGCCTGCACATAGTCAAGGCTGTTTCCTTGTTTTGCCTAGCACTACCGTGGCTGAGAAGGCACACACGCACCCGTAAAAAAAAAAATCGATTTTTTGAAAATGAGAATCGATTCTGAATCGTTCAATGTTAGAAACGCGATTCGAGCTCGAATCGATTTTTTCCTGCACCCCTAATATATACACATATCTGTGTGTCTATATATATGTGTGTGTGTGTGTGTGTGTGTGTGTGTGTGTGTGTGTGTGTGTGTGTGTGTGTGTGTGTGTGTGTGTATCTCTCTCTATATATATATGTGTGTGTATCTAAATATATAATTTAGAATATTTAACATTTGAGTTTGAGGTTTCTGATATTCAATGTGTTCACATGCAACAGAATAACAAACCCACTACTAACTGTATTTGAGGAGTTTCTGTAAATAAGTCGAATGTTGATTTATCTATGCATCATGAATTAATCTACCTAATGTATTTACTCAAATTCACCTATATCCAAGTGAAAGGATGTGTCTGATGACACTAAATGTTTTTTGCTCTTTTCAAATAGACAAAGAAGCAAACCCCAGAGAGCTAAAGAAAGCGAGCTAAAGAACGAACACTTTCAAAACTCTCTAGAGTCAGATGAGTCACTGTTTAAATGGGGCTGTGCAGTTAAAAATGAGTGACAGGCCAAAAGCAAACGAGTCTGTCTCCATGAGCGGAGAGAATGGCATAAACGGAGAGTGAAGGATCAGGAAGGTGGAGGCAGGATGGTCTTAACTGGGGGGGTTGGGGGGTCAGAGTGGGAGACATTACTATATAAAGGGATGGTATGTTGGATCTTCAGGGAATACAGTTTGATGAATCAAATGGTTGTTGCAACGATTCAGAGCCGTGGAGGCCTGAGGTATTCCCACACAACCTCAACAAAACCTCACAACCATGCCACCACCCACAAATACCAGAAACCATAGCAACGGGACAACAGAGATTTCCATAGTGACCATAACTACCCTTAAGCATTTTGTAGAATCTGTCCTTAACTACTACTGAATGAAGCGATTCATCTTTACCTTCTGTATCTGATCTGGCATGGCTCAGCATGCCACAGTCTGAAACTATGCGTTTACTCTGGGTCTGGAAAACAGCCCTAGCTCTGTTTCAACACGACGATTTCCAAATACTACAATGTCAAAAGCTCATATCAAAAGAACACTTGTGTATTTTCATCGCAATATGAACCCCATATGCCACCATGTTCTTTACAACAATAAAGCGTGTCTCCCGCTTTCTCCGGGAGCACCAGATCTAGTTATGGGCTGCCTGGATACTTGTCTTCTCTCAGTTCAGCTATTCTACCTAAAACTGCCATGATCCTGTGTCCTGCGTTCATCATGTTACAAAAGAATTACCCCCACCGTAACCCATAATGATGTCAAAGAATTACCCCCACCGTACTCCATAATGATGTCAAAGAATTACCCCCACCGTACCCCATAATGATGTCAAAGAATTACCCCACCATACTCCATAATGATGTCAAAGAATTACCCCACCGTAACCCATAATGATGTCAAAGAATTACCCCACCATACTCCATAATGATGTCAAAGAATTACCCCCACCGTAACCCATAATGATGTCAAAGAATTACCCCACCATACTCCATAATGATGTCAAAGAATTACCCCACCGTAACCCATAATGATGTCAAAGAATTACCCCACCATACTCCATAATGATGTCAAAGAATTACCCCCACCGTACCCCATAATGATGTCAAATAATTACCCCACCATACTCCATAATGATGTCAAAGAATTACCCCACCATACTCCATAATGATGTCAAAGAATTACCCCACCATACTCCATAATGATGTCAAAGAATTACCCCCACCGTAACCCATAATGATGTCAAAGAATGACCCCCACCGTACTCCATAATGATGTCAAAGAATTACCCCACCATACTCCATAATGATGTCAAAGAATTACCCCACCATACTCCATAATGATGTCAAAGAATTACCCCACCATACTCCATAATGATGTCAAAGAATTACCCCACCGTAACCCATAATGATGTCAAAGAATTACCCCCACCGTAACCCATAATGATGTCAAAGAATTACCCCACCATACTCCATAATGATGTCAAAGAATTACCCCACCGTAACCCATAATGATGTCAAAGAATTACCCCACCATACTCCATAATGATGTCAAAGAATTACCCCCACCGTACCCCATAATGATGTCAAAGAATTACCCCACCATACTCCATAATGATGTCAAAGAATTACCCCACCATACTCCATAATGATGTCAAAGAATTACCCCACCGTAACCCATAATGATATCAAAGAATTACCCCCACCGTAACCCATAATGATGTCAAAGAATGACCCCCACCGTACTCCATAATGATGTCAAAGAATTACCCCCACCGTACCCCATAATGATGTCAAAGAATGACCCCCACCGTAACCCATAATGATGTCAAAGAATGACCCCCACCGTAACCCATAATGATGTCAAAGAATGACCCCCACCGTAACCCATAATGATGTCAAAGAATGACCCCCACCGTACTCCATAATGATGTCAAAGAATTACCCCCACCGTACCCCATAATGATGTCAAAGAATTACCCCCACCGTAACCCATAATGATGTCAAAGAATTACCCCACCGTACCCCATAATGATGTCAAAGAATTACCCCCACCGTAACCCATAATGATATCAAAGAATTACCCCCACCGTAACCCATAATGATGTCAAAGAATTACCCCACCGTAACCCATAATGATGTCAAAGAATTACCCCACCATACTCCATAATGATATCAAAGAATTACCCCCACCGTAACCCATAATGATGTCAAAGAATTACCCCACCATACTCCATAATGATGTCAAAGAATTACCCCACCGTAACCCATAATGATATCAAAGAATTACCCCCACCGTAACCCATAATGATGTCAAAGAATGACCCCCACCGTACTCCATAATGATGTCAAAGAATTACCCCCACCGTACCCCATAATGATGTCAAAGAATGACCCCCACCGTAACCCATAATGATGTCAAAGAATGACCCCCACCGTAACCCATAATGATGTCAAAGAATGACCCCCACCGTACTCCATAATGATGTCAAAGAATTACCCCCACCGTACCCCATAATGATGTCAAAGAATTACCCCCACCGTAACCCATAATGATGTCAAAGAATTACCCCACCGTACCCCATAATGATGTCAAAGAATTACCCCCACCGTAACCCATAATGATATCAAAGAATTACCCCCACCGTAACCCATAATGATGTCAAAGAATTACCCCACCGTAACCCATAATGATGTCAAAGAATGACCCCCACCGTAACCCATAATGATGTCAAAGAATGACCCCCACCGTACTCCATAATGATGTCAAAGAATTACCCCCACCGTACCCCATAATGATGTCAAAGAATTACCCCCACCGTAACCCATAATGATGTCAAAGAATTACCCCACCATACCCCATAATGATGTCAAAGAATTACCCCCACCGTAACCCATAATGATATCAAAGAATTACCCCCACCGTAACCCATAATGATGTCAAAGAATTACCCCACCGTAACCCATAATGATGTCAAAGAATTACCCCACCATACTCCATAATGATATCAAAGAATTACCCCCACCGTAACCCATAATGATGTCAAAGAATTACCCCACCATACTCCATAATGATGTCAAAGAATTACCCCACCGTAACCCATAATGATATCAAAGAATTACCCCCACCGTAACCCATAATGATGTCAAAGAATGACCCCCACCGTACTCCATAATGATGTCAAAGAATTACCCCCACCGTACCCCATAATGATGTCAAAGAATGACCCCCACCGTAACCCATAATGATGTCAAAGAATGACCCCCACCGTAACCCATAATGATGTCAAAGAATGACCCCCACCGTAACCCATAATGATGTCAAAGAATGACCCCCACCGTACTCCATAATGATGTCAAAGAATTACCCCCACCGTACCCCATAATGATGTCAAAGAATTACCCCCACCGTAACCCATAATGATGTCAAAGAATTACCCCACCGTACCCCATAATGATGTCAAAGAATTACCCCCACCGTAACCCATAATGATATCAAAGAATTACCCCCACCGTAACCCATAATGATGTCAAAGAATTACCCCACCGTAACCCATAATGATGTCAAAGAATTACCCCACCATACTCCATAATGATATCAAAGAATTACCCCCACCGTAACCCATAATGATGTCAAAGAATTACCCCACCGTACCCCATAATGATGTCAAAGAATTACCCCCACCGTACCCCATAATGATGTCAAAGAATTACCCCACCATACTCCATAATGATATCAAAGAATTACCCCCACCGTAACCCATAATGATGTCAAAGAATTACCCCACCGTACCCCATAATGATGTCAAAGGGACTTCAACCTGCCCCATGAGTTCTAGAACTGTACCTCCAACCACAGTCGCTGTTGCCATGGCAAAGCTGAGTTACTCTTTCCAATAACAATGGTAGAGGAGAGAGGGCTGTGTTTACAGAGAGATTTATAACTGTGTGGGACGCCAGCCTGCCTCAGGACACACCCACTGTGGATAGGACTACGCTACCGAACTTTAGCCCTAAGCATGACAGCGTTTAATTACAAATCGTTACATTAGAAGACTCTGGAATTCTGAAATCTATAGATAGATGTAATTCTTGACTGTCATGCCAGAGAACTCCTCACGTCTTGTTAAAGAGAAAGAGTTAAATGTGTTCGCGCACAGGTTCAAGTAGGAAAATGTAGTGTCTCATTTAGTTTCCATATAGTCTTCCTAAATAAGTGGCTTTTCTTTTACATGAACATATCTGGCTTCATACGGTTGTTTACTACTTCATGTGCTTGTGCTCACTGGCTAGCTCAAACTATCAACATGAAGTGGCACTAACATGGATTCCTGGTTTGCTCGGTAAAATAACCGTGGTATCAGACCCATTAATGAACCGTACTGCAGTGGGTCAGTAATTGTGGAGATGCATCTGAATTTCTTGCTGATTGATCCAAATGAGGTCTGGACTGTAGTTCAGTATCCTCCACTCCACAGAAAGGGAATCATATGGGGGGGAAGCGCTTTGAGACACCTGACCAAAATATTTGTCTTCTGCAATGTAGAAGAATTGAGCAGTGTTTAAGTGGTGTTCTGTAGCTGTGTGAAATACCTTTACCTTCGGGGTCTGTGAAACACCTTTACCTTTGGGGTCTGTGAAACACCTTTACCTTCGCGGTCTGTGAAACACCTTTACCTTCGGGGTCTTCGCCATAATCAAGTTGGTGAAAGAAAATCTGAACATGAAAGGGAAACTATAAACATTGGATAGATTTCTATGATAAATCTCCAAAGACACGCATAATAGAACAGCTGTGGTAAACGAGAGAGAGAGAGGTGTGTGTGTGAGTGCGTGTGTGTGTGTGTGTGTGTATGTGTGTGTGTGTGTGTGTGTGTGTGTGTGTGTGTGTGTGGCAGGAGAACGCCAGAGACCCCTGGGTTATCTCCATGTTTCGGTCAGGAGAAAGATTAACTGCAAATAGCTGGGAGGAATTACATGACCTGGGCCAGAAAAATAACCCTGGAGAGTGCAGTGCCAGGAGCGAAGCTGCACAGGGCTAAAGGCAGAAGAGGTTTCTACAGAGCTGCGCGTCTCCATGTATTTTCAGGCTGAGCTAGTCGGGGAGATCCCTGAATCAGCCGCCCAGAACAACCCACACAGGAAAACAGGACCTTAGCCCTCTTCCCTTAACAATCACACAAGTATGCAATGGCATCTATTTATAGCAATGACAGGCCCTCTCTCTCCCCTCTCTCTTCCCTCTCTCTCCCCTCTCTCTTCCCTCTCTCTTCCCTCTCTCTCTCTCTCTCTTCCCTCTCTCTTCCCTCTCTTGTACTACGCATGTACATGCGGTAACTGAACGTTCGGGAGCACAGATCTTATTCTGTTTCACACTGCATGTTTCCCACCAAACACACAATGCAATACGGGGGTCAGCCTTTTCTCTCTCTCTCTCTCTCTCCCTCTCTCTCTTTTTCTCTCCTGCAGTCTCTCTTCTGCCAACAGACAGAGGGCCCTTGCCTCGCGAACACATGCCAAATGGATGTAAGACAAACTAGTCCAAATGACGTAGATAACCAAGGTATTTTTGTAACTTTGCCATATAAGGCTGCTTGGTTTTTAAAAGAACAGATAAAAGCACAGATAAAAACTATTAATTGTCATC